>NC_048583.1:7930431-7955431 GCF_013265735.2 Oncorhynchus mykiss | reverse complement strand
GTATAATTCTAATTCTAGGCTAGTTACAATTCTAATTCTACCCCAGTTACAATTCGATTTCTACCCCAGTTACAATTCTAATTCTACCCACATTTAATTTCTAAATCTACCCCAGTTACATTTGTAATTCTACCCCAGTTACATTTCAAATTCTACCCACATTTAATTTCTAAATCTACCCCAGTTACAATTCTAATTCTACCCCAGTTACAATTCTAATTCTACCCCAGTTACATTTGATGTCTACCCCAGTTACAATTCTAATTCTACCCCAGTTACATTTGATGTCTACCCCAGTTACAATTCTAATTCTACCCCAGTTACAATTCTAATTCTACCCCAGTTACATTTGATGTCTACCCCAGTTACATTTCTAATTCTACCCCAGTTACAATTCTAATTCTTCTCCAGTTACATTTCTAATTCTACCCCAGTTACAATTATAATTCTACCCTAGTTACAATTATAATTCTACCCCAGTTACATTTGACGTCTACCCCAGTTACAATTCTAATTCTACCCCAGTTACAATTCTAATTCTACCCCAGTTACAATTCTAATTCTACCCTTATATAGGAAATATGTAGTTAAGTAGTGCACTATATAGGGAATAGGTAGTTAAGTAGTGCACTATATAGGGAATAGGTAGTTAAGTAGTGCACTATATAGGGAATAGGTAGTTAAGTAGTGCACGCTATGTAGGGAATAGGTAGTTAACTAGTGCATTATATAGGGAATAGGCAGTTAAGTAGTGCACTATATAGGGAATAGGTAGTTAAGTAGTGCACTATATAGGGAATAGGTAGTTAAGTAGTGCACTATATAGGGAATAGGTAGTTAAGTAGTGCACTATATAGGGAATAGGCAGTTAAGTTAAGTTAAGTTTTCAGTTGTTAGAGGTGACATTTAATAAGATTACTCCCGCTGTTTTGACTGGTTGTCTGACTGCGGTGGCTGTGTATGGCACGAATAGGATTAATACACACACAGTCATTACACAAACACACACACACTGCCGTAGGCTAACCTATGATCTGGTTCTTGTCTGTAGGATGAAGTGAATCAGATCATGGAGACAAATCTGTGGCTGAGACACGTAAGTACACACACACACACACACACACACACACACACATACACACACACACACACACACACAGATACACACACACACACACACAACAATGATCTTATTGATGACTAATATGTTCCCTCAGAGGTCTACTAGGGGATGGGGTGAGGCAGGGATGGGGTGAGGCAGGGAGGGGAGGGAGCCGTCTGATTTTGTTCATGTCAAACATCAATATGAATGTAGGACCCTTGCTTCCACTGTGTGTGTACGTGCCTGCGTTCATGCGTGTGTGTGTGTGTGTGTGTGTGTGTGTGTGTGTGTGTGTTCCTTTGAGATTGTGTGTCCCTCTGTGTAGAGACATTCATCCAGTCCTTAATCAATATGCTTCACTGTGGCCATGCTACACTGAACAGAGCCTCTGGAGGATCTATGGCCCACTGTCATGAACTACTGACCTCTAGATAGCCAGGTGACTTCTCTGGAACTACATGAACTACTGACCTCTAGAGAGCTAGGTGACTTCTCTGGAACTACTGACCTCTAGATAGCTAGGCTATCTTCTCTGGAACTACTGACCTCTAGCTAGCTAGGTGACTTCTCTGGAACTACTGACCTCTAGATAGCTAGGTGATCTTCTCTGGAACTACTGACCTCTAGATAGCTAGGTGACTTCTCTGGAACTACATGACCTACTGACCTCTAGAGAGCTGGGTGACTGAACTACTGACCTCTAGATAGCTAGGTGACTTCTCTGGAACTACTGACCTCTAGATAGCCAGGTGACTTCTCTGGAACTACATGAACTACTGACCTCTAGATAGCTAGGTGACTTCTCTGGAACTACATGAACTACTGACCTCTAGAGGAGATAGTTGACTTCTCTGGAACTAATGACCTCTAGATAGCTAGGTGACTTCTCTGGAACTACTGACCTCTAGATAGCTAGGTGACTTCTCTGGAACTAATGACCTCTAGAGAGCTGGGTGACTTCTCTGGAACTACTGACCTCTAGATAGCTAGGTGACTTCTCTGGAACTAATGACCTCTAGAGAGCTGGGTGACTTCTCTGGAACTAATGACCTCTAGATAGCTAGGTGACTTCTCTGGAACTACATGAACTACTGACCTCTAGAGGAGATAGTTGACTTCTCTGGAACTACATGACCTACTGACCTCTATAGAGCTAGGTGACTTCTCTGGAACTACTGAACTCTGGATAGCTAGGTGACTTCTCCGGAACTACTGACCTCTAGATAGCTAGGTTACTTCTCTGGAACTACTGACCTCTAGAGAGCTAGGTGACTTCTCTGGAACTACTGACCTCTAGATAGCTGGTGACTTCTCTGGAACTACTGACCTCTAGATAGCTAGGTGACTTCTCTGGAACTACATTACCTACTGACCTCTAGAGAGCTTCTCTCCCTTCTCTAGCTCTTTCCATCTGTCTCTGGGTGATATACCCATCCTAACCTTGAGTATACCGGTACTGGCCGAAACACTATAATATAAAGATCTCTCTCTCTCTCTCTCTCTCTCTCTCTCTCTCTCTCTCTCTCTCTCTCTCTCTCTCTCTCTCTCTCTCTCTCTCTCTCTCTCTCTCTCTCTCTCTCTCTCTCTCTCTCTCTCTCTCTCTCTCTCTCTCTCTCTGTGATCAGTCAAGCATGCATGTTAGAGTTAACATGTTAAATCTCTTACAGAGAGTAACATACACTCCCAGTACTTCAGTACACACATGTCAACACTTTAAACTGTGTATACCTGTCCAAAATGGCAAATTGTTGTTTTCAATTCGGGCATCATTTCAATATTTAACTCTCTGTCAGACATACACTGAGGGTACAACACATGACAAACTGACCAGGTGAATCCAGGTGAAAGCGATGATCCCTTATTGATGTCACTTGTTAAATCCACTTCAATCAGTGTAGATGAAGGGGAGGAGACGGGTTAAAGAAGGACTTTTAAGCCTTGAGACAATTGAGACATGGATTGTGTGTGTCATTCAGAGGGTGAATAGTCAAGACAACAGATTTAAGTGCCTTTTGAACAGGGTATGGTAGTAGGTGCCAGGTGCACCAGTTTGAGTGTGTCAAGAACTACAACTCTGCTGGGTTTTTCACACTCAACAATTTCCTGTGTGTATCAAGAATGGTCCACCACCCAAAGGACTGTGGGAAGCATTGGGGTCAACATGGGCCAGCATCACTGTGGAACGCTTTCAACATTTTGTAGAGTCCATGTCCTGACGAATTGAGGCTTTTCTGAGGGCAACTCATTATTAGGAAGGTGTTTTTAATACTTTGTACACAATTATTTACTCAGGACTCATTTGAAATAAATATGTAATGTAGAAATGTGAAATGACTTCTGTCTCTTTCATGATAATATTATGAGTTGAAAGAGAAAGGCAAACTAACATAGTGCCTAACAACTAAAGATTTTAAGAAACATTGATTCACACGTCATTTGTGGCTTATCTTTGCAATAGCAGCTGTGAATTTAGTAATTGAAGCTTAGAAGCTTGTTTAGTATTCAAAGAACCATCATATTAACACAATCCCTTTTCAGATCGTGACGTGACTAACAAACCTCAGCACTCTCATAGGAACCAAATGGGAAAGCTGGCCTAGCATGAAGCTACATGTCTGACAAATGTTAGCGCTCTCATAGGAACCAAATGGGAAAGCTGGCCTAGCATGAAGCTACATGTCTGACAAATGTTAGCGCTCTCATAGGAACCAAATGGGAAAGCTGGCCTAGCATGAAGCTACATGGCTGACAAATGTTAGCGCTCTCATAGGAACCAAATGGGAAAGCTAGCCTAGCATGAAGCTACATGGCTGACAAACTTTAACGCTCTCATAGGTAACAAATGGGAACGCAAACGTAGCATGAAACAGGAAATTAAATATGCCCCCCATTATTACAGCTGCTTACTTCCACATGTTAATCAGATAATCAATTGTGTGTGTGTGTTTGCTTGTGTGTGGGTGTTTGCTTGTGTGTGTTTGCTTGTGTGTGTGTGTGTGTGTGTGTGTGTGTGTGTGTGTGTGTGTGTGTGTGTGTGTGTGTGTGTGTGTGTGTGTTTGCGTGTGTGTTTGCTTGTGTGTGTGTGTGTTTGTGTGTGTGTGTGTTTGCTTGTGTGTGTGTGTGTGTGTGTGTTTGCTTGTGTGTGTGTGTGTGTTTGCGTGTGTGTGTTTGCGTGTTTGTGTGTGTGTGTGTTTGCTTGTGTGTGTGTGTGTGTGTGTGTGTGTGTGTGTGTGTGTGTGTGGGTGTGTGTGTGTTACCAGGCAAGCTGCTTTGAAGAACATGTTTTACCGTAAGACTTGTAGTTATTTGATTGAAGAGCCAATCAAAGGCATTCATGGTGATTGAAGAATATTCAGTAGGCTACACTTTATTTAAATTCTTAAAAGTCTAAGTCCAATCTAAGCTAACACATGGAATTGTTTTAAGACGGTCATACTACGGATCATTTCAGTTTTTGATTTGCAATTTTAGGACCTTTTTAGGTATATAAAATATATATTTGATAAAGTATTGAATTTGGCTGTTATTACTAAAGTCTATAGAAGCACGTTGAATAACACATTCAGAAATGTTTTTAAAAGACAGTCAACAAATATATCCTTATAGAAACAAGGTTTTGAAGTATCTTTCCTAAATCTAGGAGATATAAGAACGCTCAGGAAATGTTTATATATATATATTATTTTGCACACATATTTAACCTTTTTTTGGGGGAACAGGTAACCTTCAGGAGAGTCCCGTGACATTAGACCAAAACGGAGGATATCATTGTGTTAATGAATCTATTTCCATAGAGACTTTCATAGAGACTCACAGTTTGTAGGTCAAACCGGTCGGAAGCTACAGACGTCTTCGTGAGAAGACTGATTTTTGTGATGTCTCATGGTCTGACAAACCGCTCTAGCTCTGCAGTGCAGCATCGGCGGATCCAATGCAAAAAGAGGGATATCTCGAATATCTCTATCAGAAGGATATCTCTAATATCTCTATCAGAAGGATATCTCTAATATCTCTATCAGAAGGATATCTCGAATATCTCTATCAGAAGGATATCTCGAATATCTCTATCAGAAAGATATCTCTAATGTCTCTATCAGAAGGATATCTCTAATATCTCTATCAGAAGGATATCTCTAATATCTCTATCAGAAGGATATCTCTAATATATATATATCAGAAGGATATCTCTAATATCTCTATCAGAAGGACATCTCTAATATCTCTATCAGAAGGATATCTCTAATATCTCTATCAGAAGGATATCTCTAATATATACATATCAGAAGGATATCTCTATCTATATCAGAAGGATATCTCTAATATCTCTATCAGAAGGATATCTCTAATATCTCTATCAGAAGGATATCTCTAATATCTATATCAGAAGGATATCTCTAATATCTCTAATATCTCTATCAGAAGGATATCTCTAATATCTCTATCAGAAGGATATCTCTAATATATATATCAGAAGGATATCTTGAATATCTATATATCAGGACGATATCTCTAATGTATATAGCAGAATGTGTGTGTGTGTGTGTGTGTGTGTGTGTGTGTGTGTGTGTGTGTGCATACGCATTTGTATCTTGCTATCTTCCTTTCTTCTTAAGGTGACTCCCTAACACACACACACACACACACACACACATACACTCATTCATGCTGTGTTTGTGTTTCAGATCTGGAACGACTACAAACTAAGCTGGGCCCCAGTAGAGTTTGATGGGATTGAGTTCATCAGAGTTCCATCCAACAAGATCTGGAGACCTGACATAGTGCTTTATAACAAGTGAGTCCAGACATAGTGCTCTATAACAACCTGACATAGTGCTCTATAACAACCTGACATTGTACTCTATAACAACCTGACATAGTGCTCTATAACAACCTGACATTGTTCTCTATAACAACCTGACATAGTGCTCTATAACAATCTGACATTGTACTCTATAACAACCTGACATAGTGCTCTCTAACAACCTGGCATAGTGCTGTATAACAACCTGACATAGTGCTCTATAACAACCTGACATAGTACTCTATAACAACATGACATAGTGCTCTATAACAACCTGACATAGTGCTCTATAACAACCTGACAAAGTGCTCTCTAACAACCTGGCATAGTGCTGTATAACAAACTGACATAGTACTCTATAACAACATGACATAGTGCTCTATAACGACCTGACATTGTACTCGATAATAACCTAACATAGTACTCTATAACAACATGACATAGTGCTCTATAACAACCTGACATTGTACTCTCTAACAACCTGACATAGTGCTCTATAACAACATGACATAGTGCTCTCTAACAACCTGGCATAGTGCTGTATAACAACATGACATAGTGCTCTATAACAACATGACATAGTGCTCTATAACAACCTGACATAGTGCTCTATAACAACCTGACATTGTACTCTATAACAACCTGACATAGTGCTCTATAACAACCTGACATAGTGCTCTCTAACAACCTGGCATAGTGCTCTCTAACAACCTGACATAGTGCTCTATAACAACATGACATAGTGCTCTATAACAACCTGACATAGTGCTCTATAACAACCTGACATAGTGCTCTATAACAACCTGACATAGTACTCTATAACAAGATTACATAGTACTCTATAACAACATGACATAGTGCTCTATAACAACATGACATAGTGCTGTATAACAACCTGACATAGTACTCTATAACAACATGACATAGTGCTCTATAACAACCTGACATGGTACTCTATAACAACCTGACATAGTGCTCTAGAACAACCTGACATAATACTCTATAACAACCTGACATAGTGCTCTATAACAACCTGACATAGTACTCTATAACAACCTGATATAGTGCTCTATAACAACCTGATATAGTGCTCTTTAACAACCTGGCATAGTGCTGTATAACAACCTGACATAGTGCTCTATAACAACCTGGCATAGTGCTGTATAACAACCTGACATAGTACTCTATAACAACATGACATAGTGCTGTATAACAACCTGACATAGTGCTGTATAACAACCTGACAGTGCTTTATAACAACATGACATTGTACTCTATAACAACCTGACATAGTGCTGTATAACAACCTGACATAGTGCTGTATAACAACCTGAGATAGTACTCTATAACAACATGACATAGTGCTGTATAACAACATGACATATTGCTGTATAACAAGTGAGTCGTGACTTAGTGTTTTATAACAAGTGATTTTGCCATGTCACTTAGCAGATATTTTTTTCTGTGAGAGCAGTCATTTTTAGTATGTGTATGAGATCAATGTGGATATTGAACCGACAAACTTGGTGTTGCTCTTATCAACTGAGACACACAGGACCAAGTACTAAAGTAGGTGCTGAACTGAACTGTTTGTGAAGAAAGATTTTAAAGACGTTTATACAAACTATTTCCATTTTCTATGGATTTAATTTTAGATTAATTTCATATCCATATTATTTTACTTTGCTTTTATTCCAATATACAATGCAAAACAATAACATTAAAATGCCCTTATCACAAAGGAAAGCTCTTCTCATAGTGTAACAACAATATCCTCCTCACTTCCCTTGTTTCTTTCTTTCTGATCCTCTCACCTTCCCCAGTCTCTATGGGGGTGCCACAGGGTTCAATTCTCGGGCCGACTCTTTTCTCTGTATATATCAATGATGTTGCTCTTGCTGCGGGTGATTCCCTGATCCACCTCTTTCGCAGACGACACCACTCTGTATACCTCTGGCCCTTCCTTGGACACTGTGCTATCTAACCTCCAAACGAGCTTCAATGCCATACAACACTCCTTCAGTGGCCTCCAACTGCTCTTAAACCTTAGTAAAACCAAATGCATGCTTTTCAACCGTTCACTGCCCCGACCCGCATGCCCGACTAGCATCACCGCCCAGGATAGTTCCGACCTAGAATATGTGGACATCTATAAGTACCTAGGTGTCTGGCTAGACTGTAAACTCTCCTTCCAGACTCATATCAAACATCTACAATCTAAAATCAAATCTAGAGTCGGCTTTCTATTTTGCAACAAAGCCTCCTTCACTCACGCTGCCAAACTTACCCTAGTAAAACTGACTATCCTACCGATCCTCGACTTCGGCGATGTCATCTTCAAAATACCTTCCAATACTCTACTCAGCAAACTGGATGCAGTTTATCACAGTGCCATCCGTGTTGTTACTAAAGCACCTTATACCACCCACCACTGCGACCTGTATGCTCTAGTCGGCTGGCCCTCGCTACATATTCGTCGCCAGACCCACTGGCTCCAGGTCATCTACAAGTCCATGCTAGGTAAAGCTCCGCCTTATCTCAGTTCACTGGTCAAGATGGCAACACCCACCCGTAGCACGCGCTCCAGCAGGTGTATCTCACTGATCCTCCCTAAAGCCAACACCTCATTTGGCCGCCTTTTCTTCCAGTTCTCTGCTGCCTTTGACTGGAACGAATTGCAAAAATCGCTGAAGTTGGAGACTTTTATCTCCCTCACCAACTTTAAACATCTGCTATCTGAGCAACTAACAGATCGCTGCAGCTGTAAATAGTCTATCGGTAAATAGCCCACCCAATTTGACCAACCTCATCCCCATACTGTTTTTATTTATTTACTTTTTTTTTCTGCTCTTTTGCACACCAGTATCTCTACCTGCACATGACCATCTGATAATTTATCACTCCAGTGTTAATCTGCTAAATTGTAGTTATTTGCTTACCTCCTCATGCCTTTTGCACACAATGTATATAGACTCTCTTTTTTTCTACTGTGTTATTGACTTGTTTATTGTTTACTCCATGTGTAACTCTGTGTTGTTGTCTGTTCACACTAATATGCTTTATCTTGGCCAGGTTGCAGTTGTAAATGAGAACTTGTTCTCAACTAGCCTACCTGGTTAAATAAAGGTTAAATAAAAAATAAAAAAATCTCCCTCTTCCTCTCTCTCCAACACAACTCTTTCCTCTCTCTCCACTTCAGTGCTGTGGGAGACTTCCTGGTTGAAGATAAGACCAAAGCTCTGTTGAAGTTTGACGGTACAGTCACCTGGGTTCCCCCTGCAATCTTTAAGTCCTCCTGCCCCATGGACATCACCTACTTCCCCTTTGACTACCAGAACTGCTCCATGAAGTTTGGCTCCTGGACCTACGACAAGGCCAAGATCGACCTGGTGCTCATTGGGTCAAAGGTTAGAAGAATATTTGCACATCCCATTTTCTGATACACCATTTTGTGGTATAGAGCTATAAAGGAATTATGGGTAGTGTTCAAATCTTTGTTTTTTTTTTTACCTCCCTTTTTGCTCCCTAATTTTGTGGTATCCTATTGGCAGTTACAGTATTGTCCAGTGTTGAATTCTTGACTATTGTAAGTCTTTTAATCTAAATCTCAGTCACTGAATCCGTTCTCTAGAATTGTGTAATCCAACCAAGATGAATGCAGGTTTATGAAATAACTACTCAGATTCAAGCCCTCAATAAACCCGATGTCACCTACCTCAGGTCAACCTCAAAGACTTCTGGGAGAGCGGCGAGTGGGAGATCATCGATGCTCCGGGCTACAAGCACGACATCAAGTACAACTGTTGCGAGGAGATCTACCCAGACATCACCTACTCCTTCTACATCAGACGCCTGCCTCTCTTCTACACCATCAACCTCATCATCCCCTGTCTCCTCATCTCTTTTTTAACAGTCCTGGTCTTCTACCTGCCCTCCGACTGCGGAGAGAAGGTACGGTGCCTGCAGGAAGTGTCCACACCCCTTGGACTTTACCACATCTTGTTGTGTCGACTGTGTTGAACATCTTTGTGGTCATGTATGTTGTCATGTTGTTGTGTTACAATCTATTTTCCATTATCTCCAGCAACAAACCAGCATCTACAGTATATAGTATGTGAAAACGGACATTTTATATTTTATACATTCTGCAGTCAATGAAATTAAACAAATGACAAATTATGAATTGCTACAAATTATAAAATGAAGATCTTGTAGAAATTGTCCTTAAAAAAATTACACATTTTGTACTTATTTTTAATTAATCATTAACATTTGTTGAATTCTCTTTTGACTTTGACAATAAAAAATAACTTCCTGTCAAAGTCAGTGACAAGGAGATCTCAATGAAATGCGTTTTGAATTCCAGGTTGAAACACAACAAAATGTGGAAAAAGTCCAAGGGGGATGAATACTTCCTATAGGCACTGTAATAATGCTAAAGCATGTTGCTATAGTAATGAAGTAGGGTCCGCCCACTCAAATCCACCAACACAGGGTCATGTGTCGGAGAAACTGAGTGTGCAGACCCTACTTCACATATCGATAAAAGTGTCTGCTACATGAGATATGTTATATGTTACATTATTATATAAAACTACTCGTTTTATTATAATATATTCAATCAATAAGGCACGAGGGGGTGTGGTATATGGCCAATATACCACGGCTAAGGGCCGTGCTATATTGACCGTATACCACAAACCCCCGAGGTGCCTTATTGCTATTATGAACTGGTTATCAACGTAATTAGAGCAGTAAACATAAATGTTTTGTCATACCCGTGGGATACGGTCTGATATACCACAGCTGTCAGCCAATCAGAATTGAGGGCTCGAACCACCCAGTTTGTAATTATTATTATAGTTATATTATTATTATTTTTTAATCTGCCTAGCACCTAGTAAATAAGGGATGAGTTCTGTAATCGGGCTCTGCAGTCAATTTGTTGTGTGTTCAGAATGAGCCACCATGTGAAATATTGGGCAATGTTAGCTTCAGTGGGATTGGTGTGAATGCTCGGACTAAATCAATCAACGTTGGTTCTGGGTGATGATGGTGTTGGTGGAATTGTGTGTGTAGTGTACCTGCAATGGAATGAAATAATAATTGCTTCCTCCTAGGTCAACAAACAACACATGCTGGGCCTTTTACAGCGTTCATCTCTATCTCTCTCTCTCTCTCTCTCTCTCGCTCTCTCTCTCTCTCTCTCTCTCTCTCTCTCTCTCTCTCTCTCTCTCTCTCTCTCTCACCCACCCAACAGGTGACCCTCTGTATCTCTGTCCTCCTCTCCCTCACTGTGTTCCTTCTGGTGATCACTGAGACCATCCCGTCCACCTCCCTGGTCATCCCCCTCATCGGGGAGTACCTCCTCTTCACTATGATCTTCGTCACCCTCTCCATCGTCATCACCGTGTTCGTCTTGAACGTCCACTACCGTACACCAATGACCCACACCATGCCGGGCTGGGTCAGGTCCGTCTTCCTCAGGTAAGAGAGAGAATTAGCTCAACTCGTAGCTCAACTCTTAGACCAACGCGTAGATCAACTGTTAGCTCAACTGTTAGCTCAACTCTTAGACCAACTCTCAGCCCAACTCTCAGCCCAACTCTCAGCCCAAGTCTTAGCCCAACTCTTAGACCAACTCAATATTAGGAAGGTGTTCTTAGTGTTTTGTATCAGTGTAGATTCTAATTTATTTTGTTTTCTGTGTTTGTTGTTCTTCAGTGTACTACCTATACAGTACAATATTATACAATACAATACCTACACAATACAGTACTATACAATAAAATACAATACAATACCAATACTATTTAATGCATTACTATAGAATACAATGCCTATACAATACAATTCTATAGAATAGAATACCAATACCAATACTAGTACCAATATAATATAATACAATGCAATACTATACACTACTACTATGCAATGCAATACAATACAATGTAATACTATACAATGAAATACAATACTATACAATACAATACAATACAATACATGCCTATACACTACTATACAATACGATACTATACAATACTATAGAAAAAATACAATACTATACAATGCACTACTATACTATACACTACTATACAATACTATACAATACTATAGAAAACAATACAATACTATACAATACTATAATATACATATAATTATTATATTTACAATACACTGAAGTACTGTTAATTGTTCTGTGTCCATCAGGGTGCTACCCAGAGTAATGCTGATGAGACGGCCCATAGACCAGGATGGCAAGGCCCTCTGTTCAGACAGCGGGGAGGACAGAGGAGCAGGAGGAGGAGGAGGAGGGAAAGGAGGAAAGAAGAGGAAGAATAGTCTGACGGTGGGTTGGTTGGTGGGTGGGCGGGCGGTTGGTTTTTGGGTGGGTTGGTTGGCTGGTTGGCTGATTGGTTGGCTGGTGGGTTGGTTGCTTGGTGGGTGGGTGGGTTGGCTGATTGGTTGGCTGGTGGGTTGGTTGCTTGGTGGGTGGGTGGGTTGGCTGATTGGTTGGCTGGTGGGTTGGCTGCTTGGTAGGTGGGTGGGTTGGCGGGTTGGTTGGTTGGTTGGTTAGCTGGCTGGTTGGCATATTGGGTGGTTGGTGGGTGTCTGGTTTTTTGGCTGGCGGGTGTCTGGTTTGTTGGCTGGCGGGTGGGTGGTTGGGTTGGTGGGTTGGCTGGTTGGTTTGGTGTTTGGCGGGAGGGAGGGATTGACAAACTGATCAATAGATGACTGAATGGGTTAATACCTTCAAGTATCAATGGGTTGGTTGATGGGTTGGTGGGTTGGTTGGGTGTTGGGAGGGAGGGAGGGAGGGATTGTCGAATTGATCAATAGATAATTGAATGGTTTAATTCCTTCAAGTATCAATGTTCCTTTTTGTTGTTCCACCTAGTCTCTGATGTATTCCCATAATGGTAGAGGTTAACATGTGGGGGAGATTAATATACTGAGTAAATCTTTAGCCTCTGGATTAGGGTTGCAAAAATCTGGTGACTTTCCTGGAGTCAGGATCAAATAAGCAGGACATGCAGGAATCCTTCAACTGGGATTTCTAGAAACCTTATGAATTATATTCTATTCTACTCTATTCTATTCTACTCTATTCTATTCTACTCTATTATATTCTATTATATTCGACTCTATTCTATTCTATTCTACTCTGTTCTACTCTATTATATTCTATTCTACTCTATTCTATTCTATTCTATTCTACTCTATTATATTCTATTATATTCTACTCTATTCTATTCTATTCTACTCCGTTCTATTCTATTCTATTCTACTCTATTCTATTCTACTCTATTCTATTCTATTCTACTCTATTATATTCTATTATATTCTACTCTATTCTATTCTATTCTACTCTGTTCTATTCTATTCTATTCTATTCTACTCTATTCTATTCTATTCTATTCTACTCTATTATATTCTATTATATTCTACTCTATTCTATTCTATTCTACTCTGTTCTATTCTATTATATTCTACTCTATTCTATTCTACTCTATTCTTTTCCATTCCATTGCATTCTATTCTATTCCATTGCATTCCATTCTCTTCAATTCCCAGCAGGGAGGGAACTGCCTGGAGTTCGGAGACAACAAACTGACTGAGGGAGGATGTGGAGAAAGAGGGGGAAAGAAGTGCCCTTGCCCCTGCCAACATGGGAAGGAGACCCTAGAGACAACAGATCCGGGGAAACTGAGCCGCCAGCTGAGTCCTCAGAGCATCAACACGGTGGTGGCCTTCTCCGTCCTGTCCCCGGAGATTAAACAGGCCATCGAGAGCGTCAAGTACATCGCCGAGAACATGAGGAGCCGCAACAAGGCCAAAGAGGTGAGTGGCAAGCTAGTGTTAGCCTGCAATGGAGAAATACATTAGGTTTAGCTTAATTAACACCAACTAGCTTTACCTTCAACAAGGCCAAAGAGGTGAGTGGCAAGCTAGTGTTAGCCTGCAATAGAGAAATACAGTAGGTTTAACTTTGGGTAAACACCAACTAACTTTAGCTTTATCAGGCCAAAGAGGTGAGCGACATTTTGTCTGTCATTGAGCACATGCGTTAATTCAGAGAACTCTTACAATACAGCTAAAAACCAAGGCCAAATAGGTTGTAGGGTGGACTAGAATTGGTGTATATGTTAGCTTTGTTAGCGCACAATGGGGAAATAGGTTCAGCTTTGACTAAAATCAAATCGCTTTAGCTTAAAAAATGCCAAAGAGGTGAGTGTGTGGGCTAGCATTAGCTGCTACTATTAGCTTTATTAGCGTACAATGGAGAAATAGGTTTAACTTTGGCTAACAACAAATATCTTCCACTAACGACAAGGTCAACGATGTGACTGGGTGGGGGCAAGCATTAGCGTACAGTATATGTTCGCTTCGTTAGCGCACAATATAGAAATAGATTTCATTTAGGCAAACAACAAATAGCTTTAGCTTCGGCTAACAATAAAAAGCTTTAGCTTTAACCAAGGCCAAGAAGGTGTGTACAGTTAGCCCATACAAAGCTCTGTTAGCGTACATTGAAGGAATAGTTTTCTCTCGCACTGGGTCTTCAAAACAAAGATCATGTTCGCTACTCTGCTTTTCGGGATGCTCACCCATTGTTTGTTGATACTCAAATTCAAATTCAACTTTATTTTATATAGCCCTTCGTACATCAGCTGATGTCTCAAAGTGCTGTACAGAAACCCAGCCTTAAACCCCAAACAGCAAGCAATGCAGGTGTAGAAGCACGGTGGCTAGGAAAAACTCCCTAGAAAGGCCAAAACCTAGGAAGAAACCTAGAGAGGAACCAGGCTATGTGGGGTGGCCAGTCCTCTTCTGGCTGTGCCGGGTGGAGATTATAACAGAACATGGCCAAGATGTTCAAATATTCATCAATGACCAGCATGGTCAAATAATAATAATCACAGGCAGAACAGTTGAAACTGGAGCAGCAGCACGGCCAGGTGGACTGGGGACAGCAAGGAGTCATCATGTCAGGTAGTCCCGAGGCATGGTCCTAGGGCTCAGGTCCTCCGAGAGAGAGAAAGAAAGAGAGAATTAGAGAGGGCATACTTAAATTCACACAGGACACCGGATAGGATTTGGAGAAGTACTCCAGATATAACAAACTGACCCTAGCCCCCCGACACATAAACTACTGCAGCATAAATACTGGAGGCTGAGACAGGCTGAGATACTCCCTTGTTTATAATATCAACCAAGTGGAGCATTGTTGGATGGAACACTGTTTCATATCTCTAATGAGTTTAAAAAGTTCTCTCTCTCTGGACAATACAAGAGAAAATAGTTACAAGACTTTAGTGAAAAATCCCGTGTTCTTTGTGTTGTCTTCTGAGGTTGAACTCTCCCCTTGGGGGGAAAGCTGTCTTTGATATGTAAAGTACTTCTCTTCTCAATCAGCTTTGTCAGGCTGCCTGTCTGTCTGTGTGTGTGTGTGTGTGTGTGTGTGTGTGTGTGTGTGTGTGTGTGTGTGTGTGTGTGTGTGTGTGTGTGTGTGTGTGTGTGTGTGTGTGTGTGTGTGTGTGTGTGTGTGTGTGTGTGTGTGTGTGTGTGTGTGTGTTTGATTCTGACACTGATGAATACCATTAACATACTAATGTTCTATCTGTCAGTTATAGTAGGGGGATGCTTCCACAAGTAGTCAACTCAGTTTTACCTTTCTTTCTTTCTTCTCATCCTCACTTTTTACCCAACCCTCCTCCTTCCTTCATGGTCCAAAATCATGTCCTTTTCTCCTTTTCATCGCTGCCTCTCCATCCATCCCTCTCTCTCTCTCCCTCTCTCCCTCCCTTCATCCATCCATCTCTCTCTCCCTCTCTCCCTCTCTCCCTCCCTTCATCCCTCCATCCATCTATCTCTCTCTCCCTCTCTCCCTCCCTTCATCCCTCCATCCATCCCCCTCTCTCTCCCTCCCTCCATCCCTTCATCCATCCCTCTCTCTCTCCCTCTCTCCCTCCCTTCATCCCTCCATCCATCCCTCTCTCTCTCGCTCCCTTCATCCCTACATCCATCCCTCTCTCTCAGGTGGAGGATGATTGGAAGTACGTTGCCATGGTGATAGACAGAATCTTCCTGTGGGTGTTTGTGACAGTGTGCATCCTCGGAACCCTCGGCCTCTTCCTGCAGCCTGTCATTGGCTTCCTGTCATAACCCAGAACCAATAAGGGTCACTGACACCACCGGCTGCCTCCACGTGTCGACCAGTCACCAATCAGTGTTGTCAGTCCATCGCCCCCAAATGGACTTGTTGGCTTTGTGTTGAAAATTCTAAATAAATAAATGACACAATCATACGGTATATATTGTAGACAGCAAGAACCAATCAACAGTCACCAATCGGAGTCGCCGGGTATGAGTTAGAACCAAGAACCAATCAGAGTCGCTGGATGTGAGTCATAACCAATTACCAATCACATAAATCAGGTTTCTGTCGTGAACCAATCTCGGTTATTGTGCTATTGTGTCTCAACCAATCAGATTGACATGACACAGTGCATTCTTGTAAAAAAAACTACAACCAACCAATCAGAAATCCCGTTCTTGCCGGTCAGGCGATTAGAATCCATCCATGTGATTTAGAACACGACAATGACGCTGTTCTTATCAATGTTCTAGAAGGTATAATTGGCAAGGCCTCTGTAAATACCTGCCGGATTAAATTAGCCTGAACGGTTTCCATCCAGAAATAGCAGCTTCCTCTTCTATACAGATATTAATTCATCTAAGGGATTTCTATCATCCGATTCCATGACTATTAATTTGTGTTTTTTATTAATTATTTGTAATTACATTTCTGGATACAACGATCTCCTGAAATACAATACGTAGATCATGCATGATGGATTTAGAATGGCTGCTTTCCAATTGGCACCCTATACCTTACATAGTGCATTGCTTTTGACAGAGCCCTGTGGGCAGCACTATGGGCCCTGGTCACAAATAGTGCACTATATAGGGAATAGGGTGCCATTTGGGATGCAGGCAATGGGTGACCAGGGCCTCTGCATCTTTATATACTTACTATAAGACAATTCTATAATAATTATAATTATATTACTATACAGTACTGTCAGATTTTAGGATAACAGTTTTTTTGGTATGGTTATTGTCATTAATCCAACACATTAAGGCTTTTCGTTGTTTGTTTAATTAGCAATGCACACCTCGCACTCAATTGACTGTCACTTTGGTACTGATGTCTCCTGCTTTCTGTATAGTATGGATGCACTACTTTATGGATTTGGAATAAATGCAATATTTCTCCCAAAATATGAAAAGCATCTCACTGATCTGTACTGTTTATAGACTGTAGCACTATGGTGTCTGTTTATAGACTGTTGCAGTATGGTGTCTGTTTATATACTGTAGCAGTATGGTGTCTGTTTATATACTGTAGCTATACTGTAGAAGTATGGTGTCTGTTTATAGACTGTATCTAGACTATAGCAGTATGGTGTCTGTTAATAGACTGTAGCTAGACTGTAGCAGTATGGTGTCTGTTAATAGACTGTAGCAGTATGGTGTCTGTTAATAGACTGTAGCAGTATGGTGTCTGTTAATAGACTGTAGCAGTATGGTGTCTGTTAATAGACTGTAGCAGTATGGTGTCTGTTAATAGACTGTAGCAGTATGATGTCTGTTAATAGACTGTAGCAGTATGGTGTCTGGTAATAGACTGTAGCAGTGTGGTGTCTGTTAATAGACTGTAGCAGTATGGTGTTTGTTCATTGACTGTAGCTAGACTGTAGCAGTATGGTGTCTGTTCATTGACTGTATCTAGACTGTAGCAGTATGGTGTCTGTTTATAGACTGTATCTAGACTGTAGAAGTATGGTGTCTGTTTATAGACTGTATCTAGACTGTAGCAGTATGGTGTCTGTTAATAGACTGTAGCTAGACTGTAGCAGTATGGTGTCTGTTAATAGACTGTAGCAGTATGGTGTCTGTTAATAGACTGTAGCAGTATGGTGTCTGTTAATAGACTGTAGCAGTATAGTGTCTGTTAATAGACTGTAGCAGTATGGTGTCTGGTAATAGACTGTAGCAGTATGGTGTCTGTTAATAGACTGTAGCAGTATGGTGTTTGTTCATTGACTGTATCTAGACTGTAGCAGTATGGTGTCTATTTATAGACTGTATCTAGACTGTAGCAGTATGGTGTCTGTTAACAGACTGTAGCTAGGCTGTAGCAGTATGGTGTCTGTTTATAGACTGTAGCTAGACTGTAGCAGTATGGTGTCTGTTTATAGACTGTAGCTAGACTGTAGAAGTATGGTGTCTGTTAATAGACTGTAGCAGTATGGTGTCTGTTCATAGACTGTATCTAGACTGTAGCAGTATGGTGTCTGTTCATAGATTGTAGCTAGAATGTAGCAGTATAGTGTCTGTTTATAGACTGTAGCTAGACTGTAGCAGTATGGTGTCTGATTATAGACTGTAGCAGTATGGTGTCTGTTCATAGACTGTAGCTAGACTGTAGCAGTATGGTGTCTGTTCATAGACTGTAGCTAGACTGTAGCAGTATGGTGTCTGTTCATAGACTGTAGCAGTATGGTGTCTGTTTATAGACTGTAGCTAGACTGTAGCAGTATGGTGTCTGTTCATAGACTGTAGCTAGACTGTAGCAGTATGGTGTCTGTTAATAGACTGTAGCAGTATGGTGTCTGGTAATAGACTGTAGCAGTATGGTGTCTGTTTATAGACTGTAGCAGTATGGTGTCTGTTCATAGACTGTAGCAGTATGGTGTCTGTTCATTGACTGTAGCAGTATGGTGTCTGGTAATAGACTGTAGCAGTATGGTGTCTGTTTATAGACTGTAGCAGTATGGTGTCTGTTCATTGACTGTAGCAGTATCGTCATTGTATATTAAATGAAATAATAGTTAACAGTATTTGGAATCAATGCACTATTTCTCCCCAAATAAGACAGGATCTGCAGTGTTTGATCGTTGTCATGGTTACCAAGGACACATAATGGAAACAGAACCCACACCAGTGACCCAGGCCACATAACGGAAACAGATCCCACACCAGTGATCCCAGGCCACATAATGGAAACAGATCCCACACCAGTGATCCCAGGCCACATAAAGGAAACAGAACCCACACCAGTGATCCCAGGCCACATAAAGGAAACAGAACCCACACCAGTGATCCCAGGCCACATAAAGGAAACAGAACCCACACCAGTGATCCCAGGCCACATAACAGAAACAGAACCCACACCAGTGATCCCAGTCCACATAATGGAAACAGAACCCACACCAGTGATCCCAGTCCACATAATGGAAACAGAACCCACACCAGTGATCCCAGGCCACATAATGGAAACAGAACCCACACCAGTGATCCCAGGCCACATAACGGAAACAGAACCCACACCAGTGATCCCCTAACTCTGCTTTAAACATCCACCTTTGAAAACAGCCTTTAGGAGTAAACAAAACGTATCACGTTAAAGCATTGGCCAACCACGTACTACACCAGACCCTTAAGGGGTAGTTGGCATTGGCCAACCACATACTACACCAGACCCTTAAGGAGTAGTTGGCATTGGCCAACCACGTACTACACCAGACCCTTAAGGGGTAGTTGGCATTGGCCAACCACGTACTACACCAGACCCTTAAGGGGTAGTTGGCATTGGCCAACCACGTACTACACCAGACCCTTAAGGGGTAGTTGGCATTGGCCAACCACGTACTACACCAGACCCTTAAGGGGTAGTTGGCTTTGGCCAACCACGTACTACACCAGACCCTTAAGGGGTAGCTGGCATTGGCCAACCACGTACTACACCAGACCCTTAAGGGGTAGTTGGCATTGGCCAACCACGTACTACACCAGACCCTTAAGGGGTAGCTGGCATTGGCCAACCACGTACTACACCAGACCCTTAAGGGGTAGTTGGCATTGGCCAACCACGTACTACACCAGACCCTTAAGGGGTAGTTGGCATTGGCCAACCACGTACTACACCAGACCCTTAAGGGGTAGTTGGCATTGGCCAACCACGTACTACACCAGACCCTTAAGGGGTAGTTGGCATTGGCCAACCACGTACTACACCAGACCCTTAAGGGGTAGTTGGCATTGGCCAACCACGTACTACACCAGACCCTTAAGGGGTAGTTGGCATTGGCCAACCACGTACTACACCAGACCCTTAAGGGGTAGTTGGCATTGGCCAACCACGTACTACACCAGACCCTTAAGGGGTAGTTGGCATTGGCCAACCACGTACTACACCAGACCCTTAAGGGGTAGTTGGCATTGGCCAACCACGTACTACACCAGACCCTTAAGGGGTAGTTGGCATTGGCCAACCACGTACTACACCAGACCCTTAAGGGGTAGTTGGCTTTGGCCAACCACGTACTACACCAGACCCTTAAGGGGTAGTTGGCATTGGCCAACCACGTACTACACCAGACCCTTAATGGGTAGTTGGCTTTGGCCAACCACGTACTACACCAGACCCTTAAGGGGTAGTTAGCACCAAAACACTCCTACACACTCAAATAATAAATGAATCATCTTGTTTTGATTGCGCATCCATCTTCAAGAAAATCAATCTCTAAATCAATCCATACCCCTGACCCCTGACCCCTACACTCTCTTTGATAGCCTCTCACTGTTGATCTGCATTGATTTTAAGCCAATATGGCGTCTTTGGCAGAGGTCCTCACATTCATTCATAGCCTGGTTCCATATCTGTTTGTGTTGGCCAAACAGCACAAAAAAAGATGTTGAACCAGGCTACGAACGCATTGCTTACACTCGTTTCTTTCAGATCAAGCTCTATGCATCCACTATGCACATGTCAGGGGGTCAAAGGGTCACGGTTGATTTGAGATCCGTGCCTCGTGGGGACGGCTGCTGAGATACTCTGTGGACCAGTCCCCTATTTCATACCTGTTCTTCCTCTCCACCTTTCCCTCTTCCTTCCTTCCCTCCGTTGGAGCTGTCAGAGCTCATCACTCCGTCCTCCTCGTGTCCCTGTATGGTGAAGGCCTATTGGGTAAATGGAAGTACACACAAACACACACACCGTGAGACCCAGAAGATCACAGTCAGTTTGACTCACTTGGTAATGTAATCTTCTAGGCCAGCTCATTGTGCCATGGAGGTTTTAGCCCAGAGGACAGAGACACTGGGGAGGACAGGGGTGTCTGTGTGTGTGTGTGTGTGTGTAGCCTAGTGCCACATGGACACAGTTAATAAGGGCTGAATAAAAGGCAAGTGGAGGCGATGGGCCTGACTGGGTGAACAGAACTGTTACGGTCACGGTCGGCTGAACGGACACACACACACACACACACACACACACACACACACACACACACACTGTTATAGAACTAGTCTTTGGTTTAAGGGCTTCGGAAGTCTCAATGGAGTTATTTCTGCTATGGACATAGGGGTAGAGAGGGGTAGAGAGGGGTAGAGAGAGAGAGAGGGGTAGAGAGAGAGAGAGGGGTAGAGAGAGAGAGAGAGAGAGAGAGAGGTAGAGAGAGTTGTAGAGAGTTGTAGAGAGAGAGGTAGAGACAGAGAGGTAGAGAGAGAGGTAGAGAGAGGTAGAGAGAGGTAGAGAGAGGTAGAGAGAGAGGTAGAGAGAGGTAGAGAGAGAGGTAGAGAGTTGTAGAGAGTTGTAGAGACAGAGAGGTAGAGACAGAGAGGTAGAGAGAGAGGTAGAGAGAGGTAGAGAGAGGTAGAGAGAGAGAGAGAGAGAGAGAGAGAGAGCCTTGGTTAGGTAGTGCAGTATATATGTGGCCCAAGTGGGTATGCTATACAGCAGGTGGGGAGAGACAGAGAGGGTGGAGGAGGAGAAGGCTTGGCTTGACGTGCTGGCCATCTTGTTGTTAAAACATGACTAATCAGGCCCACAGAAGTAAACCTACGAAGGAGCGGCTTCTATGAAGGAACTGTGAATGTCTTTGTACTTCAGAGAGTTGGCTTAACGTTGGACCAGAGCCAGCTAACTAACAAGTTTGTGTGTGCAGAGTGGCACCAAAATTAAAACACGTCTTACCTTTTTGTAGTTAATGAATGCAATGTGAAACGTGATAACTATAGTACCCTTAACATTGAAAAAGTTAATACATTCTTCTCTAATTTAACATTGCTCTCCCTAATTTCTGAATCACACATGTAACATCAGTAGGCTACAGGAGACTATGCTTCAGAGAGGGGAGGGGCTACAGTAGACTATGCTTCGGGGGGGAGGGGCTACTATGCTACAGGACAACAACAAATTCACAGAACGTAAAGGACATTGGAGAAGGAAAGGGAGGGGGTAGAAATTATATTAGAGAAGGAAAGGGAGAGGGTAATAGAAAGGGTATAGAAGGAAAGGGAGGAGGTAGTAGAAAGGGTATATAGAAGGAAAAGGAGGAGTTCGTAGAGACGGTATATAGAAGGAAAGGGAGGAGGTAGTAGAAAGGGTATAGAAGGAAAAGGAGGAGTTCGTAGAGACGGTATATAGAAGGAAAGAGAGGAGGTAGTAGAAAGGGTATATAGAAGGAAAGGGAGAGGGTAATAGAAAGGGTATAGAAGGAAAGGGAGGAGGTAGTAGAAAGGGTATAGAAAGAAAGGGAGGAGGTAGTAGAAAGAGTATAGAAGGAAAGGGAGGAGGTAGTAGAAAGGGTATAGAAGGAAATGGAGGAGGTAGTAGAAAGGGTATATAGAAGGAAAGGGAGGAGGTAGTAGATAGGGTATAGAAGGAAAGGGAGGAGGTAGTAGAAAGGGTATATAGAAGGAAAGGGAGGAGGTAGTAGAAAGGGTATATAGAAGGAAAGGGAGGAGGTAGTAGAAAGGGTATATAGAAGGAAAGGGAGGAGGTAGTAGAAAGGGTATAGAAGGAAAGGGAGGAGGTAGTAGAAAGGGTATAGAAGGAAAGGGATGAGGTAGTAGAAAGGGTATAGAAGGAAAGGGAGGATGTAGTAGATAGGGTATATAGAAAGAAAGGGAGGAGGTGGTACATAGGGTATATAGAAGGAAAAGGAGGAGGTGGTAGATAGGGTAGAGAAGGAAAGGGAGGAGGTAGTAGAAAGGGTATATAGAAGGAAAGGGAGGAGGTAGTAGAAAGAGTATAGAAGGAAAGGGAGGAGGTAGTAGAAAGGGTATAGAAGGAAAGGGAGGAGGTAGTAGAAAGGGTATATAGAAGGAAAGGGAGGAGGTAGTAGAAAGGGTATAGAAGGAAAGGGATGAGGTAGTAGAAAGGGTATATAGAAAGAAAGGGAGGAGGTAGTAGAAAGGGTATAGAAGGAAAGGGAGGAGGTAGTAGAAAGGGTATATAGAAAGAAAGGGAGGAGGTAGTAGAAAGGGTATAGAAGGAAAGGGAGGAGGTAGTAGAAAGGGTATATAGAAGGAAAGGGAGGAGGTAGTAGAAAGGGTATAGAAGGAAAGGGAGGAGGTAGTAGAAAGGGTATAGAAGGAAAGGGATGAGGTAGTAGAAAGGGTATAGAAGGAAAGGGATGAGGTAGTAGAAAGGGTATAGAAGGAAAGGGAGGATGTAGTAGATAGGGTATATAGAAAGAAAGGGAGGAGGTGGTACATAGGGTATATAGAAGGAAAAGGAGGAGGTGGTAGATAGGGTAGAGAAGGAAAGGGAGGAGGTAGTAGAAAGGGTATATAGAAGGAAAGGGAGGAGGTAGTAGAAAGAGTATAGAAGGAAAGGGAGGAGGTAGTAGAAAGGGTATAGAAGGAAAGGGAGGAGGTAGTAGAAAGGGTATATAGAAGGAAAGGGAGGAGGTAGTAGAAAGGGTATAGAAGGAAAGGGATGAGGTAGTAGAAAGGGTATATAGAAAGAAAGGGAGGAGGTAGTAGAAAGGGTATAGAAGGAAAGGGAGGAGGTAGTAGAAAGGGTATATAGAAAGAAAGGGAGGAGGTAGTAGAAAGGGTATAGAAGGAAAGGGAGGAGGTAGTAGAAAGGGTATATAGAAGGAAAGGGAGGAGGTAGTAGAAAGGGTATAGAAGGAAAGGGAGGAGGTAGTAGAAAGGGTATAGAAGGAAAGGGATGAGGTAGTAGAAAGGGTATAGAAGGAAAGGGATGAGGTAGTAGAAAGGGTATAGAAGGAAAGGGAGGATGTAGTAGATAGGGTATATAGAAAGAAAGGGAGGAGGTGGTACATAGGGTATATAGAAGGAAAAGGAGGAGGTGGTAGATAGGGTAGAGAAGGAAAGGGAGGAGGTAGTAGAAAGGGTATATAGAAGGAAAGGGAGGAGGTAGTAGAAAGAGTATAGAAGGAAAGGGAGGAGGTAGTAGAAAGGGTATAGAAGGAAAGGGAGGAGGTAGTAGAAAGGGTATATAGAAGGAAAGGGAGGAGGTAGTAGAAAGGGTATAGAAGGAAAGGGATGAGGTAGTAGAAAGGGTATATAGAAAGAAAGGGAGGAGGTAGTAGAAAGGGTATAGAAGGAAAGGGAGGAGGTAGTAGAAAGGGTATATAGAAAGAAAGGGAGGAGGTAGTAGAAAGGGTATAGAAGGAAAGGGAGGAGGTAGTAGAAAGGGTATATAGAAGGAAAGGGAGGAGGTAGTAGAAAGGGTATAGAAGGAAAGGGAGGAGGTAGTAGAAAGGGTATAGAAGGAAAGGGATGAGGTAGTAGAAAGGGTATAGAAGGAAAGGGATGAGGTAGTAGAAAGGGTATAGAAGGAAAGGGAGGAGGTGGTAGATAGGGTATATAGAAGGAAAAGGAGGAGGTGGTAGATAGGGTAGAGAAGGAAAGGGAGGAGGTAGTAGAAAGGGTATAGAAGGAAAGGGAGGAGGTAGTAGAAAGGGCATAGAAGGAAAGGGAGGAGGTAGTAGAAAGGGTATATAGAAGGAAAGGGAGGAGGTAGTAGAAAGGGTATAGAAGGAAAGGGAGGAGGTAGTAGAAAGGGTATAGAAGGAAAGGGAGGAGGTAGTAGAAAGGGTATATAGAAGGAAAAGGAGGAGGTAGTAGAAAGGGTATAGAAGGAAAGGGAGGAGGTAGTAGAAAGGGTATAGAAGGAAAGGGAGGAGGTAGTAGAAAGGGTATATAGAAAGAAAGGGAGGAGGTGGTAGATAGGGTATATAGAAGGAAAGGGAGGAGGTAGTAGAAAGGGT
>NC_048583.1:7905431-7927931 GCF_013265735.2 Oncorhynchus mykiss | reverse complement strand
GTGATAAATAATCATATTTTGCTGTGGAACATTTGTTGGCAAGCTGCTGAAGTGAAGATAACGTAGAGGGAGAATTCTTTATTTTGTTGTAAATAGGTGGGAGGAGTATGAATGCAATGAATAAAGTGTCTGAGAAGGGAAGGAAACGTACGCTGTTGGTAATGTGGAAAACACAAGACACACACACACACATGAACCCTGTGGAGAGAGAACACACTTCACACAGATTAGAGAGGAGAGAGGGATAAAATAAGGTAAATATTCAAACTAATCTCTTCTTCTCTTCTTCAGGGGAATGTCAAATCACTCCCCAGGACTCTCTTCTCTCTTCTTCCCTACGTTGGAGCATTTCTCTAGGGTGGTGTGTGTGTGTGTGTGTGTGTGTGTGTGTGTGTGTGTGTGTGTGTGTGTGTGTGTGTGTGTGTGTGTGTGTGTGTGTGTGTGTGTGTGTGTGTGTGATTATACTTCCATGTGACTTCTGATTGCTCATGTGGATTCCAAAGTGCAGTGTTTGACTTGAGGCCTGTAGTTTTTCTTCGTCACATCTGCAGTGGTGACCTTGACTTACTGACACTGTATAGAAGTGAAGCTACGGTGCAAATGGACCCATTCATTATTCAACACTCTGAATCTTTTACTGTGTTCCCAGTCCACTTGTCTGGCTGTGCCACACACACACACACACACACACACACACACATACACACACACACACACACACACACACACACACACACACACACACACACACACACACACACACACACACACACACACACACACACACACACAGACACAGAGACAGACACAGACACAGACACAGACACAGACACAGACACACACAGACACAAGGAAAGCATCAGAAACAGGCTTCCTGTATGGTGACATCTCAAATCCCCATAACACCTTCCCTCTCCAAAACTTTCGGAGGATTTCAGACTTTTCCTGAGAGAGAGAGAGAGAGAGAGAGAGAGAGAGAGAGAGAGAGACAGTGATCCGTGAGTTTGTGAGGTTAGAGAGGGCGTTCCCATTAGCAGCCAGTACAACACCTACCTCATCTGTTCCTTCGTCTCTGGTCCACATGGGTGTAGGCTCTAAGAATGCACTTGTATGTCTATGAACTAAGGGGTGTGTATGCCCATAGGTGAGTGTGTGTGTGTAATGTAATTGCTATCACTAGGGCCCAGTGAAGTGTTACTAACCAGGAGGAGTCTCTCTCTCTCTCAATAATAGATGGTGTTGTGAAGACACTACGGTACCACTACCACTACTTGGCCTATTTAACTTCCACCGATTTCTTCTTTCTTTTGGAATCTACGTGTTCAGTTCTGTGTTCAATCTAAGGCTCAGTTGTGTTCAATCTAAGGCTCAGTTCTGTCAAACCTGCTACATTACATTTACACATTTAGATATTTTTCTTTCAGTAAAATATAACCACAGACTTTCTCTCTTGGGTACCGTCTAAAGACTACTACTCCACATGTGATCTCTCTGACTGAAATGGATGTCAGTGTGCTGCTAGTAGTTTAGCTTCCGCCATGGTCCCTGTCCCTGTCCCTGTCCCTGTCCTTGTCCCTGTCCTTGTCCCTGTCCCTGTCCATGTCCCTGTCCCTGTCCCTGTCCCCATCCTTGTCCCTGTCCCTGTCCCTGTCCTTGTCCCCATCCTTGTTCCTGTCCTTGTCCCTGTCCATGTCCCTGTCCCTGTCCATGTCCCTGTCCCTGTCCCTGTCCCTGTCCCTGTCCCTGTCCCTGTCCTTGTTCCTGTCCTTGTCCCTGTCCATGTCCCTGTCCCCGTCCTTGTCCCTGTCCCTGTCCCTGTCCTTGTCCTGTCCCTGTCTTTGTCCTTGTCCCTGTCCCTGTCCCTGTCCCTGTCCCTGTCCCTGTCCCTGTCCTTGTCCTTGTCCCTGTCTTTGTCCCTGTCCCTGTCCCTGTCCTTGTCCCTGTCCCTGTCCCTGTCTTTGTCCCTGTCCCTGTCTTTGTCCCTGTCCCTGTCCCTGTCCCTGTCCCTCTCCCTGTCCATGTCCCTGTCCATGTCTTTGTCCCTGTCCCTGTCCCTGTCCTTGTCCCTGTCTTTGTCCTTGTCCTTGTCCCTGTCCCTGTCCCTGTCCCTGTCTTTGTCCCTGTCCCTGTCCCTGTCCTTGTCCCTGTCTTTGTCCCTGTCCCTGTCTTTGTCTTTGTCCCTGTCCCTGTCCTTGTCCCTGTCTTTGTCTTTGTCTTTGTCCCTGTCTTTGTCCCTGTCCCTGTCCTTGTCCCTGTCTTTGTCTTTGTCCCTGTCCTTGTCTTTGTCTTTGTCCCTGTCTCTGTCCCCGTCCCCGTCACCGTCCCTGTCGTTGTCCCTGTCCCTGTCTTTGTCCTTGTCCTTGTCCCTGTCCCTGTCCCTGTCTTTGTCCTTGTCCTTGTCCCTGTCCTTGTCCCTGTCCCTGTCCTTGTCCCTGTCTTTGTCTTTGTCCCCGTCCTTGTCCCTGTCCCTGTCCCTGTCCCTGTCCTCGTCCCCATCCTTGTCCCTGTCCCTGTCCCTGTCCCTGTCTTTGTCCCTGTCCTTGTCCCTGTCCCTGTCTTTGTCCCTGTCCCTGTCCTTGTCCCTGTCTTTGTCCTTGTCCTTGTCCTTGTCCCTGTCCCTGTCCATGTCTTTGTCCTTGTCCTTGTCCCTGTCCCTGTCCCTGTCCCTGTCCCTGTCCCTGTCCCTGTCCCTGTCCTTGTCCCTGTCCCTGTCCCTGTCTTTGTCTTTGTCCCTGTCCCTGTCTTTGTCCTTGTCCCCGTCCCCGTCCCCGTCCCTGTCCCTGTCCTTGTCCCTGTCCCTGTCCCTGTCCAATGTCCCTGTCCAATGTCCCTGTCCTTGTCCCTGTCCCTGTCCCTGTCCCTGTCCCTGTTCTTGTCCCTGTCCCTGTCTTTGTCCTTGTCCTTGTCCTTGTCCTTGTCCTTGTCCTTGTCCCAGTCCTTGTCCCTGTCTTTGTCCCTGTCCCTGTCCCTGTCCCTGTCCTTGTCCCTGTCCCCGTCCCCATCACCGTCCCTGTCCCTGTCCTTGTCCCTGTCCCTGTCTTTGTCCCTGTCCCTGTCTTTGTCTTTGTCCCTGTCCCTGTCCTTGTCCCTGTCTTTGTCCTTGTCCCTGTCCCTGTCTTTGTCTCTGTCCCTGTCCCTGTCCCTATCCCCGTCCCCGTCACCATCCCTGTCTTTGTCCCTGTCCTTGTCCCTGTCCCCGTCCCCATCACCGTCCCTGTCCCTGTCCTTGTCCCTGTCCCTGTCTTTGTCCCTGTCCCTGTCTTTGTCTTTGTCCCTGTCCCTGTCCTTGTCCCTGTCTTTGTCCTTGTCCCTGTCCCTGTCTTTGTCTCTGTCCCTGTCCCTGTCCCTGTCCCTATCCCCGTCCCCGTCACCATCCCTGTCCCTGTCCCTGTCCCTGTCCCTATCCCCGTCCCCGTCACCATCCCTGTCTTTGTCCCTGTCCCTGTCTTTGTCCCTGTCCCCGTCCCCGTCACCGTCACCGTCCCTGTCCTTGTCCCTGTCCCTGTCCCTGTCCCTGTCCCTGTCTTTGTCCCTGTCCCTGTACCTGTCCCTGTCTTTGTCCTTGTCCCTGTCTTTGTCTCTGTCCCTGTCCCTGTCCCTGTCCCTGTCCCCGTCCCGTCACCGTCCCTGTCTTTGTCCCTGTCCCTGTCCTTGTCCATGTCCCTGTCCCTGTCCCTGTCCCTGTCCCTGTCCCTGTCCTTGTCCCTGTCCCTGTCCCTGTCCCTGTCCCTGTCTGGAATTCAAACCTGTCATGCTCTGTTCACACTGCTTGACTACATAGAGTACCAACTGTTTGAGCTACCGAAAAATATCTAATTTCATCTCCATCCAGGAAATGTCAAGCTAGTTGTGGAGTGAGTTTACTCTTTCTTTCTTGACTCTGTCACATAACATCTAAAAAAAAAGCACAACTCAAACACATCACGATTAAAGTTACCCCCAAAAATCACAACTCAACCACATCACGATTAAAGTTACCCCCAAAAAGCACAACTCAACCACATCACGATTAAAGTTACCCCCAAAAAGCACAACTCAAACACATCACGATTAAAGTTACCCCCAAAAATCACAACTCAACCACATCACGATTAAAGTTACCCCCAAAAAGCACAACTCAACCACATCACGATTAAAGTTACCCCCAAAAAGCACAACTCAACCACATCACGATTAAAGTTACCCCCAAAAAGCACAACTCAAACACATCACGATTAAAGTTACCCCCAAAAATCACAACTCAACCACATCACGATTAAAGTTACCCCCAAAAAGCACAACTCAACCACATCACGATTAAAGTTACCCCCAAAAAGCACAACTCAAACACATGACAATTAAAGTTACCCCCAAAAAGCACAACTCAACCACATCACGATTAAAGTTACCCCCAAAAAGCACAACTCAAACACATGATGATTAAAGTTACCCCCAAAAAGCACAACTCAAACACATGACAATTAAAGTTACCCCCAAAAAGCACAACTCAAACACATGACAATTAAAGTTACCCCCAAAAAGCACAACTCAAACACATGATGATTAAAGTTACCCCCAAAAAGCACAACTCAAACACATGACAATTAAAGTTACCCCCAAAAAGCACAACTCAAACACATGACGATTAAAGTTACCCCCAAAAAGCACAACTCAAACACATGACAATTAAAGTTACCCGCAAAAAGCACAACTCAAACACATGACAATTAAAGTTACCCCCAAAAAGCACAACTCAAACACATGACAATTAAAGTTACCCCCAAAAAGCACAACTCAAACACATGATGATTAAAGTTACCCCCAAAAAGCACAACTCAAACACATGACAATTAAAGTTACCCCCAAAAAGCACAACTCAAACACATGACGATTAAAGTTACCCCCAAAAAGCACAACTCAACCACATCACGATTAAAGTTACCCCCAAAAAGCACAACTCAAACACATCACGATTAAAGTTACCCCCAAAAAGCACAACTCAAACACATGATGATTAAAGTTACCCCCAAAAAGCACAACTCAAACACATGACAATTAAAGTTACCCCCAAAAAGCACAACTCAAACACATGACAATTAAAGTTACCCCCAAAAAGCACAACTCAAACACATGACAATTAAAGTTACCCCCAAAAAGCACAACTCAAACACATGATGATTAAAGTTACCCCCAAAAAGCACAACTCAAACACATGACAATTAAAGTTACCCCCAAAAAGCACAACTCAAACACATGACAATTAAAGTTACCCCCAAAAAGCACAACTCAAACACATGACAATTAAAGTTACCCCCAAAAAGCACAACTCAAACACATGATGATTAAAGTTACCCCCAAAAAGCACAACTCAAACACATGATGATTAAAGTTACCCCCAAAAAGCACACTCAAACACATGACAATTAAAGTTACCCCCAAAAAGCACAACTCAAACACATGACAATTAAAGTTACCCCCAAAAAGCACAACTCAAACACATGACGATTAAAGTTACCCCAAAAAAGCACAACTCAAAAACATCACGATTAAAGTTACCCCCAAAAAGCACAACTCAAAATAAGCCATCATAGTGTATTTCTACCCATTATCAAAGGTTAACATGAGATTGCAGTCCATGATTCTGACACATCAAAATATCAAAAGGATAGAGCAACGTGGACGTCTATCTGAGCTCTGCCCTGTTCATTCTATCACACATTTAATGAGGACTAACTTCCTGAAACCTCTCGGAACCCTTTTCCCGTTAATCCTCCCCTCGTTTGAACAGTCGTTAGAACCCTCGTTAAGAGCGAGAGCCAGAGAGAGAAGGAGTGGTCGGCGATAATTAGTAACCATTGTTGGCACAGCAGGGTTTAGTTTTACCCCCCCTCCCCCATCTGTACAATGTCAGTTTCCACTCGCTGTCAGTTAGTGTTTGTAATGTATACGCTGGTAGTCAGACAGCCGGTAGTCAGACAGCCGGTAGTCAGACAGCCGATAATCAGGCAGCCGGTAGTCAGACAGCCGGTAGTCAGACAGCCGGTAGTCAGACAGCCGTTAGTCAGACAGCCGGTAGTCAGACAGCCGTTAGTCAGACAGCCGGTAGTCAGACAGCCGGTAGTCAGACAGCCGATAATCAGGCAGCCGTTAGTCAGACAGCCGGTAGTCAGACAGCCGGTAGTCAGACAGCCGATAATCAGGCAGCCGTTAGTCAGACAGCCGGTAGTCAGACAGCCGGTAGTCAGACAGCCGGTAGTCAGACAGCCGGTAGTCAGACAGCCGATAATCAGGCAGCCGTTAGTCAGACAGCCGGTAGTCAGACAGCCGTTAGTCAGACAGCCGGTAGTCAGACAGCCGGTAGTCAGACAGCCGATAATCAGGCAGCCGTTAGTCAGACAGCCGGTAGTCAGACAGCCGGTAGTCAGACAGCCGGTAGTCAGGCAGCCGTTAGTCAGACAGCCGGTAGTCAGACAGCCGGTAGTCAGACAGCCGGTAGTCAGACAGCCGATAATCAGGCAGCCGTTAGTCAGACAGCCGGTAGTCAGACAGCCGGTAGTCAGACAGCCGATAATCAGGCAGCCGTTAGTCAGACAGCCGGTAGTCAGACAGCCGGTAGTCAGACAGCCGGTAGTCAGGCAGCCGGTAGTCAGACAGTCGGTAGTCAGACAGCCGGTAGTCAGACAGCCGGTAGTCAGACAGCCGGTAGTCAGACAGCCGATAATCAGGCAGCCGTTAGTCAGACAGCCGGTAGTCAGACAGCCGGTAGTCAGACAGCCGGTAGTCAGACAGCCGGTAGTCAGACAGCCGGTAGTCAGGCAGCCGGTAGTCAGACAGTCGGTAGTCAGACAGCCGGTAGTCAGACAGCCGGTAGTCAGACAGCCGGTAGTCAGACAGTCGGTAGTCAGACAGCCGGTAGTCAGACAGTCGGTAGTCAGACAGCCGGTAGTCAGACAGCCGGTAGTCAGACAGCCGGTAGTCAGACAGTCGGTAGTCAGACAGCCGGTAGTCAGACAGCCGGTAGTCAGACAGCCGGTAGTCAGGCAGCCGGTAGTAAAAGCCTGCTCACCTACTGTAGTAGCACCAGGCCTGCAGTGTAGCATGTGTGGAGGAGTGATATTTGTATGGCTACAGAATGTTGAGTTCCTATCAACTGTATTGTACAGGTTCACAGCTCCACCACCCTGAGAATAGTAGAGCTGCTTCAAACACCACCACCACCACCACCACTCTCTAACCCCTACACACCGCTTCCTGGGTGGAAATAAAGATGTGTGTGTACATCCATCTCTCTCTCTGTGTGGGTGTGTTAAACGGAGTGTACAGCGTGTGTGTGTGTGTGTGTGTGTGTGTGTGTGTGTGTGTGTGTGTGTGTGTGTGTGTGTGTGTGTGTGTGTGTGTGTGTGTGTGTGTGTGTGTGTGTGTGTGTGTGTGTGTACATCCATCTCTCTCTCTGTGTGGGTGTGTTAAGCGAAGTGTACAGCTTGTGTGTGTGTGTTTGTGTGTGTTTGTGGTTGTGTTTGTGGTTGTGTGTGTGTGTGTGTGTGTGTGTGTGTGTGTGTGTGTGTGTGAGGTGCAGGGAACTTGTCTTTGTGATTCAGGCCCTGTCTAAATCCAGATAGTTTCTTTGTGACAGCTTCAATGAGAGAAGAACAGGGGAAGAGAAGGCTCAAAGAGACAGACTTACATAACAGCAGAAACAGTAGCCTCCTGACCTCACATAGTGCCCACCTTGCAGCAAACATCACCGTATTACAGTTGTATTGTTATAACCCTACTGTCGTATTGTAATGTTGTAGAAGAATTTACACCTAAATGTCTAATAAAGATCCATTCTATTATTTGAAGCCAAGATGATATCAATAGTTGTCAATTCAAACATTCCCCGTGTAACAACTGCATGAAAACCTAATGACAACTGTCTCGACAGTATGAGAGTGTCTGTTTTTCGTCTGTAATTGTCATGAGCTACACATGTGACTTACACATATGGAATGATGCTTATGGATTGACAGCTACATTGACTACATTAACACTATCACACAAACATAGTATGGTTTCAAACGACACTGTTTAATCACGACGAACTGACAGACATGTTAGATACTGACAATATGAGAATGTTTCTATGTTAAATCTCATTGTGTTCTGGGGGCAGCCCACTCTCCTCCTTCTCCCTCCCTCCACCACCTCTCCATATCCCCTCACTCTCCCTCTCTCTACTTTCCCTGGCCTCTCACTCCATCCTTCCTTCCCATCCCTTCCTTCCCTCATCTACATCCCTCTACCACCTCTCCATATCTCTCTCTCTCTCTCTCTCTCTCTCTCTCTCTACCACCTCTCCATATCCCTCTCTCTCTCTCTCTCCCTCTCTCTTCCATCTACCCCCTCTCTCTCTCTCCCTCCCGCTCTCTCCCTCTCTCTCCCTCATCTACATCTCTCTATCTCGTCTACATCTCCCTGTCTGTCCCTCTCTTTCTCCCTGTCTGTCCCTCTTGCCCCTCAGCATGTGCTGGTCAGCAGGCCTGCCAGTATTCCTTCCTTTCCGAATCATTAGTTATCAACCGGTTCCAGTCGGAACGTCTATTGGAAAGCTGGGAACGCCGGAGCGCACGCAGCTGCTCCCGGGATCCCAACTGGGGCGGAAAATCATGATCATCACATTGTCATAATCACAGATCTCTATCTATCTATCTAGTTAGCTCTCTCACTCTCTCTCTATTTATATCTCTGTCTCTCTTTCCCTCTTGTCTCTCTCTTTCTTGTCGCTCTCGCTCTCCAACTCCCCACCCGACTCTTGGAATTTTTCCAAACGGGCCTGGAGACTGCTGCCAGACCCCCATCTGTGTCCAGTTAGTTGATCATTCTCATATTCTCTCACACTGTGTGTGTGTGTGTTTGTGTTTGCGTGCATGCGTTCATGTGTGTGTGATTCCCATCTGCGTCCAGCTAGAGTTGTCAGTCATTCAGTCACACTTGCCGATGATTCTCTAGCACCTGCTACTGTTCTGTCCACCACAGGGAGGTGTGTGTGTGTCCCTTTGTGTGTGTGGTTGCTTCGTGCATGTGGGTGTGATTAGTGCACATGCAGATGTTTGTATGATTTGGATGTATGTCTGTGTGTGTCAAATCAAACCACATGTTATTTGTCACATGCTTCGTAAACAATAGATAGCAGTGAAATGCTTATTTGTCACATGCTTCGTAAACAATAGATAGCAGTGAAATGCTTATTTGTCACATGCTTCGTAAACAATAGATAACAGTGAAATGCTTATTTGTCACATGCTTCGTAAACAATAGATAACAGTGAAATGCTTATTTGTCACATGCTTCGTAAACAATAGATAACAGTGAAATGCTTATTTGTCACATGCTTCGTAAACAATAGATAACAGTGAAATGCTTATTTTTCGGCCCGTCCCAACATTGTAGAGAAAGAGAAAATAGAGAATTAATAGAAAAGTAAAACACTTAATACAATGTATGTAGACTCTCTTTTTTTTCCTTATTGACTTGTTAATCGTTTACTCCATGTGTAACTCTGTGTTGTCTGTTCACACTGCTATGCTTTATCTTGGCCAGGTCGCAGTTGTAAATGAGAACTTGTTCTCAACTAGCCTACCTGGTTAAATAAAGGTGAAATAAAAATAAAAAATAAAAGTATATAATTGATACATAATGAGTAAAACGATGCCATGGCTATACACACGGGGTACCAGTACCAAGTCAATGTGCAATGGTATGAGGTAATGAGGCGTATGAGGTAATGAGGCGTATGAGGTAATGGAGGTAGATATTTACATATAACTAAGAACAAAACGGGTCAATGTAGATAGTTAACCAAATAGCTACCTGGACTATCTAACCATCTACTTAGAAGTCTTATAGTTAGGAGTTAGAAGCTGTTCAGGGTCCTGTTGGTTCCATCGGTACTGCTTGCCATGCGGTAGTAGAGAGAACAGTCTATGACTTGGGAGGCTGGAGTCTTTGACAATTTTTAGGGCCTTCCTCTGACGCCGCCTGGTATAGAGGTCCTAGATGGTAGGAAGCTTGGCCCCAGTGATGTACTGGGCCGAACGCACTACCCTCTGTAGTGCCTTTCAGAGGTCGAGCAGTTGCCATACCAGGCAGTGATGCAACCCGTCAGGATGCTCTCGATGGTGCAGCTGTATAACTTTTTGAGGATCTGGGGACCCATGCCAGATCTTTTCATTCTCCTGAGGGGGAATAGGCGTGGTCGTGCCCTCTTCACGACTGTGTTGGTGTGTAGACCATGATAAATCCTTAGTGATGTTGACATAGAGGAACTTGAAGTTCTCGACCCGCTCCACTACAGCCCCGTCGATGTGATTTGGGGCGTGCTCAGCCCTCTGTTTCCTGTAATCCACGATCATCTCCTTTGTTTTGCTGACGTTGAGGGAGAGCTTGTTGTCCTGGCACCACACAGCCAGGTCTCTGACCTCCTCCCTATAGGCTGTCTCAACGTCATCAGTGATCAGGCATACCATCGTTGTGTCGCTGGCGAACTTAAAGATGGTGTTGGAGTCACACGTGGCCACGTAATTGTGGATGAACAGGGAGGACAGGAGGGGACTAAGCATGTACCCCTGTTAAGGGTCAGCGGATCTGGCAGATCTGATGTTATCTACCTTCACCATCTGGGGGGGGGGGGGGGTTGAAGGTAGATGCAAGTGTTCAGTCCCAGGGTCCTTTGATTAGTGATGAGCTCATAGAGCAATATGATGTTGAACGCTGTCCTGTAGTCAATGAACTGCATTCTCACGTAGGTGTTCCTCTTCTCCAGGTGGGAAAGGGCAGCGTGGAGGGCAATAGAGATGGGTGTCTGGGATGATATGGTGTTGAGGTGAGCCATGACCAGCCTTTCAAAGCATTTCATTGCTACGGGGTGATAGTCATTTTGACAGGTTACCTTGGTGTTCTTGGGCAAAGGGACTAGGGTAGTCTGCTTGAAACAAGTAGGTTTAACAGACTGGGTCAGGGAGAGGATGAAAATGGCACATGCTCTGATTATACTTCCGGGGATTTTGTCTGACCCTGTTACTGTTAACCTGTTTAAAGGTCTTAATAGGTCATCTGGTCACAACACTGGGCAGGTAGCAGCTGGGTTACCCATTGTAATCAGTGATAGTTTGCAAAGCCTTGCCACATGCTTTGCCTGTTTGATGATTTTCATTTAACTAGGCAAGTCACTTAAGAACAAATTCTTATTTACAAAGACAGCCTACCGGGGAACAGTGGCTTAACTGCCTTGTTCAGGGGCAGAACACCAGATTTTTACCTTGGTCAGCTCAGGGATTCGATTCAGCAACCTTTCGGTTACTGGCCCAACGCTCTAACCACTAGGCTACCTGCCTCTCCAATTAGTGTCTTCCTCTCTGAACAGGAATAGGATGTACCTCTCATCAGCTCTATCCACTGACCGACCGTGCACTAATATCAAACAATGTTGTCTAATTAGTCACACACACACACACACAGGCACACACACACAATGTTTGTTCCTTCGTGTTGTGTGATTGCTCTCATTTCGATTCAGTTGGTTTAGTTCTCTCACTGTTTGATCCAGAAAGTCACGCTATGCCAGTCTAGTATTATGTCATTGGTTAGAATTTACCAGTCTAGTATTATGTCATTGGTTCAAATATACCAGTCTAATATCATGTAATTGGTTATAATATACCAGTCTAGTATTAGGTAATTGGTTAAAATATACCAGTCTAATATCATGTAATTGGTTAAAATATACCAGTCTTGTATCACTTCATTGGTTATAATATACCCGTCTAGTATCATATACCAGTCTTGTATCTAGTATAGTATGGTAGTGCACTACGTTTGCCTAGCGCACAATTGCACTACTATTGCCTAGGTTATTACTGTAGTCCACTCCTTTTGCCTGGAGCACTACTGTAGTGCACTACTTTTACCTAGAGCTTTATTGTTGTGCACTAAATAAGGAATAGGGTGCCATTTGGGATGAACCCCAGGTTGAAAGGGTGGGTCAGAGAACTACATTATTATTGTCCCTTTCCAGATGGAAGTTAAATATGGCTGTTGAGATAAAATCACAGGAAATTATAACTTCTCAGTCTGGACATCACGCAGATGTGAAAGCACTATGGGATTTGTGTGTGTGTGTGTGTGTGTGTGTGTGTGTGTGTGTGTGTGTGTGTGTGTGTGTGTGTGTGTGTGTGAGTGTACATGAATACAACTCATTTTTCAAACAACAGGAAGATGTACAGCAGGATGATTAGCATGATGATAATAACATGATAATAATAACATGATAATAATAACATGCTAATGATAACATGATGATAATATCATGATGATAATACGATGAAAATAAACATGATGATAATAGCATGATGATAATAGCATGATCATTATTTAATGATCATAATAACCTGATATTAATAACATGGTAATAATTACATTATGATGATTACATGATGATAATAACGTGATGATAATACCATGATGATAATAACATGAAGATAATAACATGAAGATAATAACATGATAATCACATAATAATAATACAACGATGATAATAACACGAAGATAATAACATGATAATAACATGAAGATAATAACATGATAATAACATGATAATAACATGATAATAACATGAAGATAATAACATGAAGATAATAACATGAAGATAATAACATGATAAAAACATGATGATAATAACATGATAATGACATGAAGATAATAACATGAAGATAATAACATGATAATAACATGATAATAACATGATGATAATAACATGAAGATAATAACATGATAATAACATGATGAAAGTAACATGCTGATAATAACATGATAATAATGAGAAAATAATAATATAACGATGATAATACCATGAAGATAATAACATGATAATAACATGATAATAACATGATAATACCATGAAGATAATAACATGACGATAATAACATGATGATAATAACATGATAAAAACATGATGATAATAACATGATAATAACATGAAGATAATAACATTCTGATAATAACATGATAATAACATGATGATAATAACATGATAATTACATGATGAAAGTAACATTCTGATAATAACATGATAATAATGACATAATAATAATAATACAACAATGATAATACCATGAAGATAATAACATGACAATAACATGATGAAAGTAACATGCTGATAATAACATGATAATAACAATAACATGATGAAAGTAACATGCTGATAATAACATGATGATAATAATTACATGAAAATAATAACCTTATGAAAATAACATGGTAATAATAACATGATTATAATAGCACCATCATAATAACATGATGATAATGACACAATGATAATGACGCGATACTAATAACCAGATGAAAATATCACAACGATAATAAGACGATGATAATAACGCGGTAAAAAATAACCCTATGATAATAACACGGTAATAATAACCCTATGATAATAACACGGTAATAATAACCCTATGATAATAAAATGATAGGAATAGCCTTATAATAATAACATGCCAATAATAACCCAATGATAATAACATGATAATTATAACATGGTAATAATGATATTATAATATTGCCCTGGTCTAAAGTAATGCATTCCATAGGGCTGAGATCTTTAACTAGATTCAGTCATGAGGGGGGGGGGGGGGGGGGGTGGTCAGGGGGCCGGAACATAATTACTAATAATTTGTTGTAGAATGCAGATTGACTAAAACATAATAATTTCAAACCTTGCTTACATTTTTATCCAATCACACGACTCTCTATTATCCGTGGGAATACTTTGAAACAGAGGTCCAAAATGTAAATAACTTGGAGCAGATTTGCTGGTGTTTTTAAAGTATTGGCGGGCCAAATAAAATCTGCAACGGGCCAAATTCGCCTGTGGGGCCGCCAGTTGGGGAACCCTGCCATAGGGAATAAGGTGCCCATTAAGAGAGTGTGTGTGTGTGTGTGTGTGTGTGTGTGTGTGTGTGTGTGTGTGTGTGTGTGTGTGTGTGTGTGTGTGTGCGAGAGAGAGAGAGAGAGAGAGAGAGAGAGAGAGTGCTGACTCAGCTAAAGTTACCCTCTACCAGGCTCTTAACAGCAGTGAGAGAGCAACAGTTTATATGATTACAGCTATCTATATATCTAGCCCATCCGATCCTATTCCTGCCCATCCAAGACAGTATTTAATACAGACAGACAGACCAGACCAGACCTGACATTATTTAATACTGACAGACAGACCAGACCAGACCTGACATTATTTAATACAGACAGACAGACCAGACCTGACATTATTTAATTCTGACAGACAGACCTGACCTGACATTATTTAATACTGACAGACAGACCAGACGTGACATTATTTAATACAGACAGACAGACCAGACCAGACCTGACATTATTTAATACTGACAGACAGACCTGACCTGACATTATTTAATACAAACAGACCAGACCAGACCAGACCTGGCATTATTTAATACAGACAGACCAGACCAGACCTGACATTATTTAATACTGACAGACAGACCTGACCTGACATTATGTAATACAGACAGACAGACCTGACCTGACATTATTTAATACAGACAGACAGACCAGACCTGACATTATTTATACAAACAGACCAGACCAGACCAGACCTGACATTATTTAATACAGACAGACCAGACGAGACCTGACATTATTTAATACTGACAGACAGACCAGACCTGACATTATTTAATACAGACAGACAGACAGACCAGACCTGACATTATTTAATACAGACAGACCAGACCAGACCTGACATTATTTAATACAGACAGACCAGACCAGACCTGACATTATTTAACACAGACAGACAGACCAGACCAGACCTAACATGTTTTAATACAGACAGACAGACCAGACCTGACATTATTTAACACAGACAGACCAGACCAGACCTGACATTATTTAATACTGACAGACCAGACCAGACCAGACATTATTTAATACAGACAGACCAGACCAGACCTGACATTATTTAATACAGACAGACCAGACCAGACCTGACATTATTTAACACTGACAGACCAGACCAGACCTGACATTATTTAATACAGACAGACCAGACCAGACCTGACATTATTTAATACAGACAGACCAGACCAGACCAGACCTGACATTATTTAATACAGACAGACAGACCAGACCAGACCTGACATTATTTAATACAGACAGACAGACAGACCTGACATTATTTAATACAGACAGACCAGACCTGACATTATTTAATACAGACAGACCAGACCAGACCTGACATTATTTAACACAGACAGACCAGACCAGACCTGACATTATTTAATACAGACAGACCAGACCAGACCTGACATTATTTAATACAGACAGACCAGACCAGACCAGACTTGACATTATTTAATACAGACAGACAGACCAGACCAGACCTGACATTATTTAATACAGACAGACCAGACCAGACAGTATTTAATACAGACAGACAGACCAGACCAGACAGTATTTAATACAGACAGACCAGACCAGGGTTCATCAATGACATATCCAATTACATTCCAGAGATTCATTCAAAATCAATCAATTATTAACTTTTTTCAGCACATGAACTGAGTTGTTTGTGTGTGTTGGGGGAGAGGGCTGGGTTCCCCCAGGGCAGCAGGGCAGGGTCTCTCAGCTTCAACACAGTGATCAGGTGTTTGATGACTGATGAGAACTGTGGTCCAGTAGAAACTTTAGTTAAATTGTCCTCACGAGAGTGTTTGATTTTAATTATTGTGAGTGTGTGTGTGTGTGTGTGTGTGTGTGTGTGTGTGTGTGTGTGTGTGTGTGTGTGTGTGTGTGTGTGTGTGTGTGTGTGTGTGTGTGTGTGTGTGTGTGTGTGTGTGTGGAGTGGTACCCCTCGCTGTTACCCCCAACTGCTTTTAGCCCACTCTTAATTAGCAGATGGAGAGAGAGAGAGAGAGAGATGGAGAGAGAGAGAGAGATATGGAGAGAGAAAGAGAAAGAGAGAGATGGAGTGAGAGAAGGAGAGAGATGGAGTGAGAGAGAGAGAGAGAGATGGTGTGAGAGATGGAGTGAGAGATGGAGTAAGAGATATATATATATAGAGAGAGATGGGAATGATAGATAGAGAGGGAGAGATTTCCTTCATCGGCCCAGCATGCGTTGTTTACGACTCCCTTTAATAGCCAGAATGAATTAAACATGGACCGAATGAAGCGGGAATAACTCCCTCCTTCCACTTAGCTATGCACCGTAGCTTACAGATTCACTCTACTGTTAACTCTCTCCATGTAGCTAATGTACTAGACAGATAGCATTCTTTTTTTCACTGCAGTTGAACTAACATTCTGTTGTTGTTGACATCCAGCATGTATTCTATCCATAGCACAACATTCTATTTAATATGAGAATTCTACTCAAATCTAACATTCTGTTGTTGTTGCAGCTGGCATATATTTTATCCATAGCAAAAGTGACATTTACATTGAACATTGTACGCAAACCGAACATTCTGTTGTTGTTGACATCCAGCACACATTCGAGTGATTCTACCCACTGCACACAGTTCTATTTACCATCAACATTCTACTCACTACTGACATTATTTCCCTTGAACAATCTACTCAGTGCTAACATTCCATTCACAGTATACTAATTCCACAAGTCTGGAAGTCCACCAACCAATGCATGAAGAGAACAGAATACAACAGGAGAGGGAACAGAACATGAGAACATCATTTTCCACTGTCTGTATGTAAACACCCTGGATGGATATCTCCTGTACTTAATCCACTTTGCAGAGAGGTGCTGTACGGTAAATGGCCATTATCTGCTCATTATCTCCTGTGTGCTGTGGTTTCTCAGAGAATGTGCAGTCGATCCAATACAGTTTAGAGTAGCTAGACCGTCTCTGCAGTTAATGGTACTTTAGGTGTGCCAGTAAAACCAGCTGAGATGGCAACACGGTTCCCCCGGAGAGTGGAGGCATGGTCCACGTGATCTGTTCACCCATCACCAACTCTGTCCAAACCCTGGTCCCTGACCAGCCATGTTCCTGTCTGTCATAGACTCCATGTTCCTGTCTGTCACAGACTCCATGTTCCTGTCTGTCACAGACTCCATGTTCCTGTCTGTCACAGACTCCATGTTCCTGTCTGTCACAGACTCCATGTTCCTGGTAACATTCAGCAGATGTTAAGTTGACATAAGAGCTAATAATAATATGGGTGCTGGTATTTCTCCTGTTTCATGCATGTACAAGTATTTACGTGTGAAACGGAAATGTTTTGTGCAAATCCTAACTCCCCCTGAGACACTCTCGGAGAGTGGGGTCACGGCCGGTGTTAGCCATTATCAACGGCTCCCCTGGAGCAATTAGGGTTAAGTGCCTTCCCTGTTGACGTTGAAACTGGTGTTTTGCGGGTACTATTTAATGAAGCTGCCATTCGAGGACTTGTGAGGCTTCTGTTTCTCCAACTAGACACTCTAATGTACTTGTCCTCTTGCTCAGTTGTGCACCAGGGCCTCCCACTCCTCTTCCTATTCTGGTTAGAGACAGTTTGCGCTGTTCTGGGAAGGGGTAGTACACAGTGTTGTACGAGATCTTCAGATTCTTGGCAATTCCTCGCATGGAATAGCCTTCATTCCTCAGAACACGAAGAGACTGACGAGTTTCAGAAGAAAGGTCTTAGTTTCTGGCCATTTCGAGCCTATAATCGAACCCACAAATGCTGATGCTCCAGATGCTCAACTAGTCTAAAGATGCCCAGTTTAATTACTTATTTAATTAGCAACAGTTTTCAGCTGTGCTAACACAATTGCAAAAGGGTTTTCTCATGATCAATTAGCCTTTTAAAATGATAAACTTGGATTAGCTAACACAACGTTGTCACGTTCTGACCTTAGTTATTTTGTTATGTCTTCGTTTTAGTATGGTCAGGGCGTGAGTTGGGTGGGTTGTTTATGTTATTTTTTCTATGATTTGGGATTTCTGTGTTTGGCCTGGTATGGTTCTCAATTAGAGGCAGCTGTCAATCGTTGTCCCTGATTGAGAACCATACCTAGGTAGCCTGGTTTCACTTTTGAGTTGTGGGTGCTTATTGCCTGTTTACTGTTTTTATCTTTCACCTTACGTGACTGTTCGTTTGTAATTTATTGTTTTGTTCGGTGTTCTAGTACATCATTAAAAGCTATGAACACTTACCGCGCTGCGCATTGGTCCTCCTCTCTTTCTCCCAACGACGAACGTTACAAACGTGCCATTGGAACACAGGAGTGATGGTTGCTGATAATGAGACTCTGTACGCCTATGTAGATCTTCCATTTTAAAAAATGGACCGTTTCCAGCTACAATAGTCATTTACAACATTAACAATGTCTACACTGTATTTATGATCAACTTGATGTTATTTTAATGGACAAAGAAATTGCTTTTCTTTCAAAAACAAGGACATTTCTAAGTGACCCCAAACTTTGAACGGTAGTGTATATATGACACTGCTGTAGTCTAATGAGAGGTCCTGTAACAGATATATACTGTATTCTAATGAGAGGTCCTGTAACAGATATATACTGTATTCTAATGAGAGGTCCTGTAACAGATATATACTGTAGTCTAATTAGAGGTCCTGTAACAGATATATACTGTAGCTTTGAGAGGTCCTGTAACAGATATATACTGTAGCTTTGAGAGGTCCTGTAACAGATATATACTGTAGCCTAATGAGAGGTCCTGTAACAGATATATACTGTTGCCTAATGAGAGGTCCTGAAACAGATATATACTGTAGCCTAATGAGAGGCCCTGTAACATATATATACTGTAGCCTAATGAGAGGTCCTGTAACAGATATATACTGTAGCCTACTGGTGAGGAGTCACAGTGACTGGTGATTTACTGCCATGGGGATTCTCACTGCTTGTAACACCGTGTGCGCGTGTGCGAGCTTGAGCGTGTGTGTGTCAGTGGTCCCTTTAGGTCGCTGGTGGTCCTGGGCCATTTCTCATTCAAATGTGACTGGTGATTCCTGAGGGGATTGGAAGGTTTTGTAAAATGTGTAGCCTACAATTAGGCTATAAATTACATTCATAGATACTTCATAAATAATGAATCCTATACCGCCATATCCCTCCGTTATTACAGAACACACATACGCCACGCGCACCCCCTGTCTCCATCACATTCCACCGTCTCCCCTCCCTCATCTGCCGCTGGGCCAGCCCCCCTACCGAACACCGGATTTTGAGCGCGTGCACCCGGTCGGCTTGCTCGAGCATCCACACTGGGACACAAATGGAAACTCTTAGGGGAAACCCAGAAATAAGAAGTCCTGCCGCTGTAAAACAGTTGTAATAATAATGGAGCAACAACAGCGTCGTTTTCTTCCCTGTCCGTCCTTCATAATTTAATCGTTACATCGTTCCGAAGCGCGGCAAAGCACGTCCCGTTGTTATACTAGCCTAGGCTACGGATCGACTGATTGTTGTGATACGGACGGATTTGTGTACGCAGGAGATGATATAACGCACCTTGAAGACGACTAGAACGAGAACGGGTAACTGGAGCCGCGCGAAGAGGAAGCATGAAGTTTGCGGTTGCAGTGTTGTGGCTGTTGTGGTTCTCGGTCGGCGATGCCACTATTGAAGGTAGGCATAAGGGACAAGGGACAATCAATGCTACAGAAACCGCAGAGCCTAATATACAGTGGTTTGAGTTAACAGTGTTCTCTGTGAATGCGTTGTTGTTCTATATAGCCAGCCTGACGTTTAGCCTGCCGCAGGGTCCACTTTGAAATGTCCATAATCAGATAGGCCTATTGATTTGATTTCAAACGGGACACAGAACCGCTAGACGTCCCATTCTCTCCCACCAATGCAGTGCCAATAAACCGTTGGGTTTATCAGTTAGATCAAGTGAAGGAAATGCAGGCTATACAGCTGCAGAAAATGATTTATTTAACGGGTGGGCGTGTAGCGCCCTCCCTGGGTCGAGTAAAGGACTCGTCCCCCTTGGATACAAAACAAAAGACCATAACGTTGATTGTTCAATGGGAGTAAACAAACAAACAAATAAACAATTACAAAGGCAGCCTACAGCTGTTGCCGATCCTAAATTAAAAATGTGTTTACCTACTGTTGTGTTGCTTGACTCAAACCAAGCGTTACATACATGAAGTATGTACTACACTTTGTCTGCATAGTTTATATCAGGCCCATGTGACAATATAGAGGGCTCGGTTCAGTTCACTTCTCCGTTCAGTCCACTCAGCGTTAGCTGTGAAAGTGTTATCTATCGTTTTTCTATAGTGTAGTAGACTGTATTACACACAGTAATAGATAGTTGGGATATGATAGATTGTAACACACAGTAATAGATATATAGAATATGATAGATTGTAACACACAGTGACAGATAGATGGGATATGATAGATTGTAACACACAGTAATATATATATAGAATATGATAGATTGTAACACACAGTGACAGATAGATGGGATATGATATATTGTAACACACAGTAACAGATAGGATAGGATATGATATATTGTAACACACAGTAACAGATAGATGGGATATGATATATTGTAACACACAGTAACAGATAGATGGGATATGATATAGTGTAACACACAGTAACAGATAGGATAGGATATTATATATTGTAACACACAGTAACAGATAGATGGGATATGATAGATTGTAACACACAGTAACAGATAGATGGGATATGATATATTGTAACACACAGTAACAGATAGATGGGATATGATATATTGTAACACACAGTAACAGATAGATGGGATATGATATATTGTAACACACAGTAACAGATAGATGGGATATGATATATTGTAACACACAGTAACAGATAGATGGGATATGATAGATTGTAACACACAGTAACAGATAGATGGGATATGATATATTGTAACACACAGTAACATATAGATGGGATATGATATATTGTAACACACAGTAACAGATAGATGGGATATGATATATTGTAACACACAGTAACAGATAGATGGGATATGATATAGTGTAACACACAGTAACAGATAGATGGGATATGATATATTGTAACACACAGTAACAGATAGATGGGATATGATATGTTGTAACACACAGTAACAGATATATGGGATATGATATATTGTAACACACAGTAACAGATAGATGGGATATGATATAATGTAACACACAGTAACATATAGATGGGATATGATATATTGTAACACACAGTAACAGATAGATGGGATATGATATGTTGTAACACACAGTAACAGATAGATAGAGTATGGTTGTGTGTGTGTGTGTGTGTGTGTGTGTGTGTGTGTGTGTGTGTGTGTGTGTGTGTGTGTGTGTGTGTGTGTGTGTGTGTGTGTGTGTGTGTGTGTACCTGTGTTTACCTGTGTGTGTGTACCTGCGTGTCCATGTGTGTACCTGTGTGTCCATGTGTGTACCTGTGTGTACCTGTGTGTCCATGTGTGTGAGCAGTCAGCCCCCAGTGCTGTTCTTAGATCAGCTCTCTGTGCCAAACCCTTGACCTTGAACCACCAGGAGTCAAATAACAATCTGACCCCAGATACAGTATGCTGCTAGGAAACAGTACAACCTGTCAGGCACAATGCGCGCACACACACACACACACACACACACACACACACACACACCTCGAGGGAGGATGAGAGATGAGGGACAGGGTTAATCTTTTTGAAAAGTGTTACATTCCTCTTGGGTACTTGTCCCTTTGCATTGTGGGTAAACAACAGTTGAGATGGAGAGGTTGAATATACCTAGAGGTCGAAGGTCTATATCTGGAGACCATCTGTGTGTTTTACACTGTAGCAGACTGACCTGTTATACGCTCAGTTACAGCCACTGTCCATGGTGCTGAACTCTCTTACGTTTTACACTGTAGTAGACTGGCCTTTTGTAGACTGGCCTTTTGTACAGTGCTGTGGCTATTTCTTCACTTTACAAACTCAGAGATTCTCTTAAAGGGGCAATCTACAGTTGCGACATCCATTTTTGGACTAAATTATTGATACGTACCCATTGATTCTTGAAGAATTCTAATGTCGGAACCTAAAACATAAGCTTGTTCTACTCCAATGTTTGTTAACAAAAGTAAATGTATTCTATCTATAATTGTGATGTCGTGGACGGTCAGCCCTTGCATTCATAGCTCTGTTTATGAATATGAGAGTGTTTCCATTTCTCCAGCCCCACCCTATCGCAGAGAGCTGTGGGGGGAGAGCTGTGTGTGGGGGGTGGAACGGTTCATGACTTCTCACGCTGACATGTAGCTGTGTTTCTATCTGTTCACTTCTCCAGCGCATTGACCGCCTCCCAAATGACACCCTATTCCCTGTATCGCCCCATAAGGCTCTGTTCAAAGTAGTGTACTATGTAGGGAATATGAGGCCATTAGGGGCACAAACATTGTTTCCATCTCCCTTCTCGGTGGTAGGGACCGTCATGGCTCTATTGTGAGCAGATGGTG
>NC_048583.1:7885431-7897931 GCF_013265735.2 Oncorhynchus mykiss | reverse complement strand
TTGGTTACTGAAGGTTTTTTTGAGAAGAGAGGATGACAGGAGGAGGACAGGAAGAGAGGTAAAGGGAAGGAGGAGGACAGGAAGAGAGGTAAAGGGAAGGAGGAGGACAGGAAGATAGGTAAAGGGAAGGAGGAGGACAGGAAGAGAGGTAAAGGGAAGGAGGAGGACAGGAAGAGAGGTAAAGGGAAGGAGGAGGACAGGAAGAGAGGTAAAGGGAAGGAGGAGGACAGGAAGAGAGGTAAAGGGAAGGAGGAGGACAGGAAGAGAGGTAAAGGGAAGGAGGAGGACAGGAAGAGAGGTAAAGGGAAGGAGGAGGACAGGGAGAGAGGTACAGGGAAGGAGGAGGACAGGAAGAGAGGTAAAGGGAAGGAGGAGGACAGGAAGAGAGGTAAATGGAAGGAGGAGGACAGGAAGAGAGGTAAAGGGAAGGAGGAGGGGAAATGAGAGAAAGGTGGTTCATTTGACGGCAAGGGAAGATACAGGGAGGAGAGGAGTGGAGCGAGGGTCATCCTAAAATGAGGGAGGAGTGAGGAAAGGGGGGAGAGAAGAAGAGAGAGGAGAAGAGTGGAGCAAGGGTCATCCTAAAAGGAGGGAGGAGTGAGGAAAGGGGGGAGAGAAGAAGAGAGAGGAGAAGAGTAGAGCGAGGGTCATCCTAAAAGGAGAGAGATGATGATAGCCAGGGCAGAAGACGTTGGAAGAAGACGTTGGAGTGAGGAAAGGGGGGAGAGGAGGAGAGAGAGGAGAGGAGAGTGGAGCGGGGGTTATCCTAAAAGGAGGGATGAGTGAGGAAAGGGGGGAGAGAAGAAGAGAGAGGAGAAGAGTAGAGGGAGGGTCATCCTAAAAGGAGGGAGGAGTGAGGAAAGGGGGAAGAGGAGGAGAGAGAGGAGAGGAGAGTGGAGCGAGGGTTATCCTAAAAGGAGGGAGGAGTGAGGAAAGGGGGGAGAGAAGAAGAGAGAGGAGAAGAGTGGAGCGAGGGTCATCCTAAAATGAGGGAGGAGTAAAGGACAGGAGAAAATATGGTTACTCTGAGAGGAAGGAGTGAGGAAAGGGAGGAGAGGAGGAGAGAGAGGAGGTAGAGTGGAGCGAGGGTCATCCTAAAAGGAGGGAGGAGTAAAGGATAGGAGAAAATATGGTTACTCTGAGAGGGAGGAGTGAGGAAAGGGGGGAGAGAAGAAGAGAGAGGAGAAGAGTGGAGCGAGGGTTATCCTAAAAGGAGGGAGGAGTAAAGGACAGGAGAAAATAGGAGTGAGGAAAGGGTGGAGAGAAGAAGAGAGAGGAGGTAGAGGAGGTTTTAAAGTGTCCTCTCTCACCCTCTTGCTCTCTTCTCTCTCCCTCTTTCCTCTCTCTCTTTCTCTCTCTCTCTGTCTCTAATGGGACCATTGGGCCGAGAGGAGCTAGATAGCATTGATTATTTACACTGACCTCCACAGACACACACACGCACACACAGACACAAACACACACACACACACACACACACACACACACACACACACACATGCACACACGCGCACACACACACACACACACACACACAAGCACACACAAGCACGCGTGACCACTCTCTCTCTCTAAATTGTTCTCTGTCCCTCTCTCTAACTCTAACATCACAAACACACAACTGTGTGAACCACATTTGTTCCTATTCCTTGTGAGGCAGTCACACACTCCTCTCTCACATTCCTGTAATGACTACATACTGCCACCTTGTGGTCATTTAACCAAAATAAACCAATCTGCCTAAAACCCACCTTTGACCATTGATTCAGTCAGGTAGACAGACATTCATTCATTCTGCCCCACTGCCTTTCTGGGACACAGAGAGACCATGACATGTGTTCCATGGATTTTCACTCCAGTCTAATTTGACTGACATCCTTCCAAACTTCTTCAACTTCTAATCATGCATTCTGTCTTTCATCAAAAACTTTGCTTTTAGTCATGCAGACATTGTTCATAATGCACATTCCTTCTCTTCTCTTCTTGTTCTGACAGGATGAGAAGAATCAGCTGATGACTACTAATGTCTGGCTATGGCAGGTAAGGACCAATCAGCTGATGACTACTAATGTTTGGCTATGACAGGTAAGGACCAATCAGCTGATGACTACTAATGTCTGGCTTTGACAGGTAAGGACCAATCAGCTGATGACTACTAATGTCTGGCTTTGACAGGTAAGGACCAATCAGCTGATGACTACTAATGTCTGGCTATGACAGGTAAGGACCAATCAGCTGATGACTACTAATGTCTGGCTATGCCAGGTAAGGACCAATCAGCTGATGACTACTAATGTCTGGCTATGCCAGGTAAGGACCAATCAGCTGATGACTACTAATGGCTGGCTTTGACAGGTAAGGACCAATCAGCTGATGACTACTAATGTCTGGCTATGCCAGGTAAGGACCAATCAGCTGATGACTACTAATGTCTGGCTATGCCAGGTAAGGACCAATCAGCTGATGACTACTAATGTCTGGCTATGACAGGTAAGGACCAATCAGCTGATGACTACTAATGTCTGGCTATGACAGGTAAGGACCAATCAGCTGATGACTACTAATGTCTGGCTATGGCAGGTAAGGACCAATCAGCTGATGACTACTAATGTCTGGCTTTGACAGGTAAGGACCAATCAGCTGATGACTACTAATGTCTGGCTATGGCAGGTAAGGACCAATCAGCTGATGACTACTAATGTCTGGCTATGACAGGTAAGGACCAATCAGCTTCACTTGTTTCTAGAAGACTTCAAAATGGTGTTGTATTTATGTAGCCGTGTTATACCTCAGCAGTTCATGCCTGTATTGGTATTATTGTAATGGTGTGTTATAATGTCATGTCATATTGTCATGTTATAATGTTATATTGTAAAAGTATGTTATATTGTCATGTTATATTGTTATGTTATAAACATATGCTATATTGTTACGTTATTTTGTCATGTTATAAAAGTATGTTATAATGTTATGTTATATTGTCATGTTATAATGTTATGTTGTAAAAGTATGTTATATTGTCATGTTATATTGTTATGTTATAAACATATGCTATATTGTTACGTTATTTTGTCATGTTATAAAAGTATGTTATAATGTTATGTTATATTGTCATGTTATAATGTTATGTTGTAAAAGTATGTTATATTGTCATGTTATATTGTTATGTTATAAACATATGCTATATTGTTACGTTATTTTGTCATGTTATAAAAGTATGTTATAATGTTATGTTATATTGTCATGTTATAATGTTATGTTGTAAAAGTATGTTATATTGTCATGTTATATTGTTATGTTATAAACATATGCTATATTGTTACGTTATTTTGTCATGTTATAAAAGTATGTTATAATGTTATGTTATATTGTCATGTTATAATGTTATGTTATAATGTCATGTTATAATGTTATGTTATATTGTCATGTTATAATGTTGTAAAAGTATGTTTTAATGTTATATAAGGCCGTCATTGTAAATAAGAATGTGTTCTTAACTGACTTGCCGAGGTTAAATAATGTTATGTTATATTGTTATGTTATAATGTAATGGTATAATGTTATGTTATTATGTAATGGTATAATGTTATGTTATTATGTAATTGTATATTGTTATGTTATAATGTAATGGTATAATGTTATGTTATTATGTAATTGTATATTGTTATGTTATAATGTAATGGTATAATGTTATGTTATTATGTAATTGTATATTGTTATGTTATAATGTAATGGTATATTGTTATGTTATTATGTAATGGTATATTGTTATGTTATTATGTAATGGTATAATGTTATGTTATTATGTAATTGTATATTGTTATGTTATAATGTAATGGTATAATGTTATGTTATTATGTAATTGTATATTGTTATGTTATAATGTAATGGTATAATGTTATGTTATTATGTAATTGTATATTGTTATGTTATAATGTAATGGTATATTGTTATGTTATTATGTAATTGTATATTGTTATGTTATAATGTTATTTTATATTTTTAGAATGTAATTGTATATTGTTATGTTATAATGTAATGGTATAATGTTATGTTATTATGTAATTGTATATTGTTATGTTATAATGTTATTTTATATTTTTAGAATGTAATTGTATATTGTTATGTTATAATGTAATGGTATAATGTTATGTTATTATGTAATTGTATATTGTTATGTTATAATGTTATTTTATATTTTTAGAATGTAATGGTATATTGTTATGTTATAATGTAATGGTATATTGTTATGTTATGATGTTATGTTATATTTTTATTATGTACTTTCATAATGGTATACGGCAGGGTAGCCTAGTGGTTAGTGCGTTGGACTAGTAACCAAAAAGTTCAAATCCCCGAGCTGACAAGGTACAACAACTCTGTCGTTCTGTCCCTGAACAGGCAGTTAACCCACTGTTCCTAGGCCCTCATTGAAAATATGAATTTGTTCTTAACTGACTTGCCTAGTTAAATAAAGGTTAAAAAAAAATGTTATTTAGTTATGTTATAATGTAATTTTATAATGTTATGTTATATTATGTTATAATGTAATGTTATTTTATAATGTTACGTTGTAATGTAATGGTATATTGTTCTGTTATAATGTTATTTTATAATGTTATTTTATAATGTTATGTTGTAATGTAATGGTATATTGTTCTGTTATAATGTTCTATGTTCTGTAGGAGTGGGTAGATGTGAAGCTCCAGTGGAACCCTGATGAGTATGGAGGAATCACCTCTATCAGAGTTCCCTCTGAAACAATATGGCTGCCAGACATCGTCCTCTATGAGAAGTGAGTCCGCACTACTTCCTGCTTCCTATGGGCTCAGCTCTGTGTTTTCAGACTTTCTTTGATACTTTATTGTCCCTGAAAAATCAATGAATGCTTTCTTAGAACCTGCTTTACAGTTTAGATACTTGCAAGACAACTCTTCACTCTAATTGATAACATAGTGTATAACATAGTACTTATGATGACTTTTCTCCCTCTTCACTTCATTAATCTTAGCAGGATTAGCATGGAGGTCTATTATAATCATTCATGTTAGCAGGGTTAGCATGGAGGTGTATTATAATAATTTATGTTAGCAGGGTTATTATAATCATTAATGTTAGCAGGGTTAGCATGGAGGTCTATTATAATCATTCATGTTAGCAGGGTTAGCATGGAGGTCTATTATAATAATTTATGTTAGCAGGATTAGCATGGAGGTCTATTATAATCATTCATGTTAGCAGGGTTAGCATGGAGGTCTATTATAATCATTTATGTTAGCAGGGTTAGCATGGAGGTCTATTATAATCATTCATGTTAGCAGGGTTAGCATGGAGGTCTATTATAATCATTCATGTTAGCAGGATTAGCATGGAGGTCTATTATAATCATTCATGTTAGCAGGGTTAGCATGGAGGTCTATTATAATCATTCATGTTAGCAGGGTTAGCATGGAGTTCTATTATAATCTAGTATCGTTTTAGGAAAACCAGCGCTACCACGCAGCATCCTGAAAAGCCTCATCGTCTTTTGTTGTGTGCTTTAAAATGTGTCTAATGAACACAACTCACCAACTAACTTCCCCTCCTTCCCTCCCTTCCTTCCTCCCTCCCTCCCATCCCTATCCTCACCCCTCTCTCCCTATCCCCCTTCCTCCCTCCCTCCCTCCCATCCCTATCCTCACCCCTCTCTCCCATCCCTATCCTCACCCCTCTCTTCCTATCCCCCTTCCTCCCTCCCTCCCTCCCATCCCTATCCTCACCCCTCTCTCCCTATCCCCCTTCCTCCCTCCCTCCCTCCCTCCCATCCCTATCCTCACCCCTCTCTCCCATCCCTATCATCACCCCTCTCTCCCTATCCCTCTTCCTCCCTCCCTCCCTCCCATCCCTATCCTCACCCCTCTCTCCCATCCCTATCCTCACCCCTCTCTCCCTATCCCCCTTCCTTCCTCCCTCCCTCCCATCCCTATCCTCACCCCTCTCTCCCTATCCCCCTTCCTCCCTCCCTCCCTCCCTCCCTCCCTCCCATCCCTATCCTCACCCCTCTCTCCCATCCCTATCCTCACCCCTCTCTTCCTATCCCCCTTCCTCACTCACTCACTCCCCCCCCCCCCCCGCCCCCGCCCCCAGTGCTGACGGGCGTTTCGAGGGCTCCCTGATGACCAAAGCCATCGTGAGGTCAGACGGGACAATCAGGTGGACCCCTCCGGCCAGCTACAAGTCTTCATGCACCATGGACGTCACCTTCTTTCCCTTCGACAGGTGGGACTGACCGCTGGACTCACACACACACACGAACGCTCACACGCACACAACATACACACATGAACACACACAAGCTCACACACACATAAACACTAACATGGAAGCACATACACACAGACACACACACACACACTAATCAACCAAACAATCCATCAGTCCTACCTGTCGGACGGGAAGAAGGTGACATCCATGATTATCTCTGTTTTACCATATCACTTTATCACTATCATTTATAAGATTTGTTGTGTCACTTCTTCTCCTTTATCACTCACTCTCTCCTTCCTTTTGGTTGGCTGGTTGATTGGTTGATTGATTGGTTGATTGGTTTATTGGTTGGTTGATTGGTTGATTGGTTTATTGGTTGGTTGATTGGTTGATTGGTTGGTTGATTGGTTGATTGAGATGTGACTGGTGTATATTTTTTTGTTAAAAAAAACAACATTTTAAAAAGATATATAACTTCTTTGTTACTTTACAATATAAATACTTTAATATAAAGTCAATTTAACAACACAGACAGAACTTCAGTCACCACAGACAATGTTTCCCCCTCCCCAACACAGACAGAACTGCAGTCACCACAGACAGAATGTTTTCCCCTCCCCAATACAGACAGAATGGTTTCCCCTCCCCAATACAAACAGAATGTTTTCCCCTCCCCAACACAGACAGAATGTTTTCCCCTCCCCACCACAGACAGAATGTTTTCCCTTCCCCAACACAGACAGAACTGCAGTCACCACAGACAGAATGTTTTCCCCTCCCCACCACAGACAGAATGTTTTCCCTTCCCCAACACAGACAGAACTGCAGTCACCACAGACAGAATGTTTTCCCCTCCACAATACAGACAGAATGTTTTCCCTTCCCCAACACAGACAGAACTGCAGTCACCACAGACAGAATGTTTTCCCCTCCCCAATACAGACAGAATGTTTTCCCTTCCCCAACACAGACAGAACTGCAGTCACCACAGACAGAATGTTTTCCCCTCCCCACCACAGAAAGAATGTTTTCCCTTCCCCAACACAGACAGAACTGCAGTCACCACAGACAGAATGTTTTCCCCTCCCCAATACAGACAGAATGTTTTCCCCTCCCCAATACAGACAGAATGTTTTCCCTTCCCCAACACAGACAGAACTGCAGTCACCACAGACAGAATGTTTTCCCCTCCCCACCACAGAAAGAATGTTTTCCCTTCCCCAACACAGACAGAACTGCAGTCACCACAGACAGAATGTTTTCCCCTCCCCAATACAGACATAATGTTTTCCCCTCCCCAATACAGACAGAACTGCAGTCACCACAGACAGAATGTTTTCCCCTCCCCAACACAGACAGAATGTTTTCCCCTCCCCAACACAGACATAATGTTTTCCCCTCCCCAACACAGACAGAACTGCAGTCACCACAGACAGAACTGCAGTCACCACAGACAGAATGTTTTCCCCTCCCCAATACAGACAGAATGTTTTCCCCTCCCCAACACAGACATAATGTTTTCCCCTCCCCAACACAGACAGAACTGCAGTCACCACAGACAGAATGTTTTCCCCTCCCCAATACAGACAGAACTGCAGTCACCACAGACAGAATGTTTTCCCCTCCCCACCACAGACAGAACTGCAGTCACCACAGACAGAATGTTTTCCCCTCCCCAATACAGACAGAATGTTTTCCCCTCCCCACCACAGACAGAACTGCAGTCACCACAGACATAATGTTTTCCCCTCCCCAATACAGACAGAACTGCAGTCACCACAGACAGAATGTTTTCCCCTCCCCACCACAGACAGAATGTTTTCCCCTCCCCAATACAGACAGAACTGCAGTCACCACAGACAGAATGTTTTCCCCTCCCCAACACAGACAGAACTGCAGTCACCACAGACAGAATGTTTTCCCCTCCTCAACACAGGCAGAACTGCAGTCACCACAGACAGAATGTTTTCCCCTCCCCAACACAGACAGAACTGCAGTCACCACAGACAGAATGTTTTCCCCTCCTCAACACAGGCAGAACTGCAGTCACCACAGACAGAATGTTTTCCCCTCCCCAACACAGGCAGAACTGCAGTCACCACAGACAGAATGTTTTCCCCTCCCCAATACAGACAGAACTGCAGTCACCACAGACAGAATGTTTTCCCCTCCCCAATACAGACAGAACTGCAGTCACCACAGACAGAATGTTTTCCCCTCCCCAACACAGACAGAACTGCAGTCACCACAGACAGAATGTTTTCCCCTCCCCACCACAGGCAGAACTGCTCCATGAAGTTTGGCTCGTGGACCTACGACGGCAACATGGTGGACCTGGTCCTTGTGGACCACTACGTTGACCGTAAGGACTTCTTCGACAACGGTGTGTAGGAATAAAACACTCTTGAAGTAAAACGTCTTGCTACTCCAAAAGCTTCAGAAGTCAAGCAGCAAGATACTTGTTCTGACTACAGTAATATCTCACGGGTATACAGTGTATAGAGGGAAACGTAAGGCGGTTTCATTACCAGTTAATACATGTTGGTTAAAGACACCATTTCTACAAGAAACAGCAGGTGACTAACCCGGTTTGTCAGTCTCTTCCCACCACAGTTGATGAAGACGTTAATCAGTATGACAATGTCCTCTCTATTTTTTTACCTTTATTTAACTAGGTAAGTCAGTTAAGAACAAATTCTTATTTTCAATGACGGCCTAGGAACAGTGGGTTAACTGCCTGTTCAGTTACTAGTCCGACGCTCTAACCACTAGGCTACCCTGCCGCAATCATTCAATATGCTGAAGATAGTTTGGGGGAATGTTGTCAGCTGGGGGATTTGAACGTGCAACCTTTCGGTTACTAGTCCAACACTCTAACCACTAGGCTACCCTGCCGTCCCAAATGTCCAATGTGAATGTGGTCCCATTATCCAACATTAAAGATAACATGCGATCACTGATCCAATTCCCTTACAGGTGAATGGGAGATCCTCAACGCCACCGGCGCCAAGGGCAGCCGGAGGGACGGGATCTACTGGTACCCCTTCGTTACCTACTCCTTCATCCTCAAGAGGCTTCCTTTGTTCTACACACTCTTCCTCATCATCCCCTGTCTCGGTCTGTCCTTCCTGACCGTGTTGGTGTTCTACCTCCCGTCTGACGAAGGAGAGAAGCTGTCTCTGTCCACGTCGGTCCTGGTGTCTCTCACCGTGTTCCTCCTCGTCATAGAAGAGATTATACCGTCCTCCTCCAAGGTCAGTGGAGGTCGCTGGGGACTGTCTGTCTGTGGAACGCTCTTGAGCCGTTTTAAACTACTTTGCCAAGCCGAGCTGTACTACAGGGTCGGCCATTGTTGTTGGTACCGTACTGGAAATGACCATGTGCCAAGAGATAGGCAGTCCAGTAGGGTTCAGCTTGGCCCTGTAGTACACCCTGCTGGTTCAGCTTGGCCCTGTAGTACACCCTGCTGGTTCAGCTTGGCCCTGTAGTACACCCTGCTGGTTCAGCTTGGCCCTGTAGTGGGAATCAGGTATTGTTGTACTCTTTAGATATGTGATGTCATGAACATGTTATTTATGTATTCATCACCAAGGTGATCCCTCTGATTGGAGAGTACCTCCTCTTCATCATGATCTTCGTCACCTTCTCCATCATCGTCACGGTGTTTGTCATCAACGTCCACCACCGCTCCTCAGCCACCTACCACCCCATGGCCCCCTGGGTAAAAAACCTCTTCCTCCAGAGGCTACCCAGACTGCTTTGCATGAGGGGACACACTGACAGGTACACACACAAACACACCTTCTCTTTTTTCCAGTTGATTACCAATAATTGATTGGGTTGATCTTTTATGATTCAATTCAATAACAAATGAATACAATCTGATTTTAGAAGATAAGATGGAAATATATTGAGGGAACATAACAACTGTACTTCAACCCTGATGTGAATAAATAAAGAATAATAATTAGATATTGTTGATATATATTTCATGATTTTCTTTCATTTAATGGAAAGTAAGAGAGAAGTGACTACATACTTTATTCCTGAATAATCAACGTTGTGATTGTCGTGATTAGTGGTAACTGGTGTAATTGCTAGGTACCACTACCCAGACATTGAGCTGCGTAGCCCAGAGCTGAAGCCCCGCGGAGGTCCAGGGAGGAGGGGGGCGTCGGGCCAGGGCCAAGCCCAGCAGAGAGGCCCTGTCGGGGGGAAGGAGGATGAGAACCATGCCTGGTTGGCCATGCTGGAGAAAGCCACCAACTCAGTACGGTACATCAGCCGTCACATCAAGAAGGAACACTTTATCAGAGAGGTAGGGGTGTGTCTGTGTAACTGTCTGTCTCTATATCTTTTAGTTTTCAGATGGGGAAAAAATGTCTTATTGTTGAGATCATTCTCTTTCCCTCCCTCCCCTCTCTCTCACGCTTTCTCTCACGCTCTCTCTCACGCTCTCTCTCACACTCTCCCTCTATCTCCCCCCTCTCGCTCTCTCCCCCCCCCCTCTCTCTCTCCCTCTCTCTCCCTCTCTCTCTCTCTCTCTCTCTCTCTCTCTCTCCCTCTATCTCCCCCCCCTCTCTCCCTCTCTCTCCCTCCAGGTGGTGCAGGACTGGAAGTTTGTGGCTCAGGTGTTGGACAGGATCTTATTGTGGGTGTTCCTCACTGTCTCCATACTGGGTACCATCCTCATCTTCACTCCAGCCATCACTTTGTACCTGACCACTCCCCCCTTCAACACATAGACCCTATCAGTAGACCCTAACCCCTATAGACATAATCAGTAGACCCTAACCCCTACACCCTACACCCTACACCCTAACCCCTACACCCTACAACACATAATCAGTAGCCCCTAACCCCTACACCAGGGTTCTTCTATGTTGGTCCTGATGGGCCCAAACACTTCTGGTTTTCATCCTCTCCTTCTAATAAGAGACTAGTCCAGTCCTGGGACACCAGGTGAGTGCAACTGACTAGAATTGAACAGCCCTGCTCTACACCCTAAGCCCTACACCCTAAGCCCTACACCCTGCCTATTTCAGGGGTATTCAAATCTTACCCAACGAGGTCCGGAGTACTGCTTGTTTTCAGATTGTTATTTGAGGGCTCTACTCCCTAACCCAGTGTTTCCCAATCCTGGTCCTATGGACCCAGAAGGGTGCACATTGTGGATTTTCCCCAGAACCAACACACCTGATTCCACTAATCAGGTTTGCAGTGTGTTGGTGCCAGTAGTGTAAAATACTGGTTGGTGCTGGGGCCAGGACCAGGATCAGTAAACACTGCCCTAACCCCTACACCCTACATCCTAACCCCTACATCCTAACCCCTACACTCTACATCCTAACCCCTACCATCCTAACCCCTACACCCTACATCCTAACCCCTACACCCTACATCCTAACCCCTACATCCTAACCCCTACACCCTACATCCTAACCCCTACCATCCTAACCCCTACACCCTACATCCTAACCCCTACATCCTAACCCCTACACCCTACACCCTACATCCTAACCCCTACATCCTAACCCCTACACCCTACACCCTACATCCTAACCCCTACATCCTAACCCCTACACCCTACACCCTACATCCTAACCCCTACATCCTAACCCCTACACCCTACATCCTAACCCCTACATCCTAACCCCTACACCCTACATCCTAACCCCTACATCCTAACCCCTACCATCCAAATCCCTACACCCTACATCCTAACCCCTACATCCTAACCCCTACACCCTACATCCTAACCCCTACATCCTAACCCCTACACCCTACATCCTAACCCCTACCATCCTAACCCCTACACCCTACATCCTAACCCCTACATCCTAACCCCTACACCCTACACCCTACATCCTAACCCCTACATCCTAACCCCTACACCCTACACCCTACATCCTAACCCCTACATCCTAACCCCTACACCCTACACCCTACATCCTAACCCCTACATCCTAACCCCTACACCCTACACCCTACATCCTAACCCCTACATCCTAACCCCTACACCCTACATCCTAACCCCTACATCCTAACCCCTACACCCTACATCCTAACCCCTACATCCTAACCACTGCACCATACATCCTAACCCCTACCATCCTAACCCCTACACGCTACATCCTAACCCCTATATCCTAACCACTACACCCTACATCCTAACCACTGCACCATACATCCTAACCCCTACCATCCTAACCCCTACACCCTACATCCTAACCCCTACATCCTAACCCCTACAC
>NC_048583.1:7845431-7877931 GCF_013265735.2 Oncorhynchus mykiss | reverse complement strand
TTGTTTCCATATCTTTATTCCTGTACACAAGAAAGCAAAGGTAACTGAACTAAATGACTCTCGCCCCATAGCATTCACTTCCGTCATCATGAAGTGCTTTGAGAAGCTAGTTGCGGATCATATCACCTCTACCTTACCTGACATCCTAGACCCCCTTCAATTCGCTTACCGCCCCAATAGATCCCCAATAGATCCACAGACAATGCAATCGCAATCGCACTGCACACTGCCCTAACCCATCTGGACAAGAGGAATACCTACGTCAGAATGCTGTTGATGGACTATAGCTCAGCCTTCAACACATATTACCCTCCAAGCTCATCTGAACCCCGCCCTGTGCAACTGGGTCCTGGACATTCTGACGGGCCGCCCCCAAGGTGGTGAAGGTAGGAAACAACACCTCCACTTCGCTAAACCTCAACACTGGGGCCCCACAAGGGTGTGTGCTCAGCCCCCTCCTGTACTCCCTGTTCACCCATGACTGCGTGGCCACGCACGCCTCCAACTAAGGTGTGATTATCAACAACAATGAGACAGCCTACAGAGAGGAGGTGAGGGCCCTGGCGGAGTGGTGTCAGGAAAATAACCTCAACGTCAACAACACGAGGGAGCTGATCGTGGACTTCAGAAAAAAGCAGAGGGATCATGCCCCTATCCACGTCAATGGGGCTGCAGTGGAGAAAGTGAAAATCTTAAAGTTCCTCGGCGTACACATCGCTGACAATCTGAAATGGTCCACTCACACCAACATCAGGAGGCAGAAGAAATCTGACTTGGCCCCCGAAGCCCCACACAAACGTTTACAGATGCACAATTGAGAGCATCCTGTCAGGCTGTATCAACGCCTGGTACGACAACTGCACCGCCCGCCACCGCAGGGCTCTCCAGAGGGTGGTGCGGTCTTCCCAATGCATCACCAGGGGGACACTACCTGCCCTCCAGGACACCTACAGCACCTGATGTCACAGGAAGGCCAAAAAGATCATCAAAGACATCAACAACCTGAGCCACGGTCTGTTCACTGTGCCATCATCCAGAAGGAGAGGTCAGTACAGGTGCATCAAAGCTGAGAATGAGAGACTGAAAAACAGCCTCTTTATCAAGGCCATCAGACTGTTAAATCACCATCACTAGCCGGCTCCCACCCGGTTACTCAACCCTGTTAATAACCATCACTAGCCGGCTCCCACCCGGTTACTCAACCCTGTTATATAACCATCACTAGCCGGCTCCCACCCGGTTACTCAACCCTGTTAATAACCATCACTAGCCGGCTCCCACCCGGTTACTCAACCCTGTTAATAACCATCACTAGCCGGCTCCCACCCGGTTACTCAACCCTGTTAATAACCATCACTAGCCGGCTCCCACCCGGTTACTCAACCCTGTTAATAACCATCACTAGCCGGCTCCCACCCGGTTACTCAACCCTGTTAAATAACCATCACTAGCCGGCTCCCACCCGGTTACTCAACCCTGTTAATAACCATCACTAGCCGGCTCCCACCCGGTTACTCAACCCTGCACCACCCGGTTACTCAACCCTGTTAATAACCATCACTAGCCGGCTCCCACCCAGTTACTCAACACTGTTAAATAACCATCACTAGCCGGCTCCCACCCGGTTACTCAACCCTGTTAAATCATCATCACTAGCCGGCTCCCACCCGGTTACTCAACCCTGTTAATAACCATCACTAGCCGGCTCCCACCCGGTTACTCAACCCTGTTAAATAACCATCACTAGCCGGCTCCCACCCGGTTACTCAACCCTGTTATATAACCATCACTAGCCGGCTCCCACCCGGTTACTCAACCCTGTTAAATCACCATCACTAGCCGGCTCCCACCCGGTTACTCAACCCTGTTAATCACCATCACTAGCCGGCTCCCACCCGGTTACTCAACCCTGTTATATAACCATCACTAGCCGGCTCCCACCCGGTTACTCAACCCTGTTAATAACCATCACTAGCCGGCTCCCACCCGGTTACTCAACCCTGTTAATAACCATCACTAGCCGGCTCCCACCCGGTTACTCAACCCTGTTAATAACCATCACTAGCCGGCTCCCACCCGGTTACTCAACCCTGTTAAATAACCATCACTAGCCGGCTCCCACCCGGTTACTCAACCCTGTTATATAACCATCACTAGCCGGCTCCCACCCGGTTACTCAACCCTGTTAAATCACCATCACTAGCCGGCTCCCACCCGGTTACTCAACCTTGTTAAATAACCATCACTAGCCGGCTCCCACCCGGTTACTCAACCCTGTTAAATCACCATCACTAGCCGGCTCCCACCCGGTTACTCAACCCTGTTATATAACCATCACTAGCCGGCTCCCACCCGGTTACTCAACCCTGTTAATAACCATCACTAGCCGGCTACCACCCGGTTACTCAACCCTGTTAAACCACCATCACTAGCCGGCTCCCACCTGGTTACTCAACCCTGTTATATAACCATCACTAGCCGGCTCCCACCCGGTTACTCAACCCTGTTAATAACCATCACTAGCCGGCTCTCACCCGGTTACTCAACCCTGTTAAAAAACCATCACTAGCCGGCTCCCACCCGGTTACTCAACCCTGTTATATAACCATCACTAGCCGGCTCCCACCCGGTTACTCAACCCTGTTATATAACCATCACTAGCCGGCTCCCACCCGGTTACTCAACCCTGTTATATAACCATCACTAGCCGGCTCCCACCCGGTTACTCAACCCTGTTATATAACCATCACTAGCCGGCTCCCACCCGGTAACTCAACCCTGTTAATAACCATCACTAGCCGGCTCCCACCCGGTTACTCAACCCTGTTAATAACCATCACTAGCCGGCTCCCACCCGGTTACTCAACCCTGTTAAATCACCATCACTAGCCGGCTCCCACCCGGTTACTCAACCCTGTTATATAACCATCACTAGCCTGCTCCCACCCGGTTACTCAACCCTGCACCACCCGGTAACTCAACCCTGTTAAATCACCATCACTAGCCGGCTCCCACCCGGTTACTCAACCCTGTTATATAACCATCACTAGCCGGCTCCCACCCGGTTACTCAACCCTGTTAAATCATCATCACTAGCCGGCTCCCACCCGGTTACTCAACTCTGTTAAATAACCATCACTAGCCGGCTCCCACCCGGTTACTCAACCCTGTTAATAACCATCACTAGCCGGCTCCCACCCGGTTACTCAACCCTGCACCTTAGAGGCTGCTGCCCTATATACATAGACACGGAATTACTGGTCACTTTAATAATGGAACACTAGTCACTTTAGTAATGTTTACATACTACTTTACTCATATGTGTATACTGTATTCTATTCTACTTTATAAACTGGGTGGTTTGAACCCTGAATGCTGATTGGCTGACAGCCGTGGTATATCAGACCGTATACCACGGGTATGACAAAACATTTGTTTTTCCTTCTATAATTACGTTGGTAACCAGTTTATAACAGCAGTAAGGCACCTTGGGGGTTTGTGGTATATGGCCAATATACCACGGCTAAGGGCTGTATCCAGGCATTCTGCTTTGCATCGAGGCTAAGAACAGCCGTTAGCCGTGGTATATTGGCCATATACCACACCCCCTCGGGCCTTATTGCTTAAGTATTTTAGTTAATGCCACACCAACATTGCTCGTCCTAATATTTATATATATTTTTTTATTCCATTCTTTTACTTTTCGATTTGTGTATGTTGTGAAATGTTAGATACTACTGCACTGTTGGAGCTAGGAACACAGGCATTTCACTACACTCACAATAACATCTAAATATGTTATAAAGATGTGCTAAATATGTGTACTTGACCAATAAAATAACATTTGATTTGATTTCACGTAAAAAAATAAAATGTGACGTTGAATCAACACGGAAAACTGATTGGATTTGCAAAAATTCTTCAAAGTTTGGTATTTTCTTCACCCAGAGTAGAGCCTAAATACAATGACATGGGGCCTTTTGGGTTGTTGTGTCGTTTGTATATCGTTGTATTTTATATTTGTGTGACTGTCCTTGTCAGTGTATTCGTGTTTTTGATACCTGTCATGTTTAGTGTTTTTATGTGGACCCCAGGAAGACTACTGTAGCTGCTGCTTCTGCTGAAGATAATGGGGATTCAAATCAACCAATAAACAAAGCCCCCCCTGTTGTTGTGACCAATGGGCGCGTTCCTGGCACAAGCCATGTTTTAAAACGGCTGGATCGGCATTTCAAGTAGTAGTTAACCACATCGTATGTTATAGCAATCTGTCAGTTGATGACGCCGCTGATGACGTGGCACTGGTTGACGCCGTGCAACGTTTGAGCAGCGGAACGCGACCGATTTACCAAGAGGGCACACTGGCAGGTACGTACTGGCACAGCAGGTTGTGTCATCCAGTATCAGCTGACTGGGGAACGGTGCTTGTACGCTTTCCTGTCCACCGTGATCGGAAACGAGGTGAATTGCCTGACCTGTGTAGCAAATGTTTATCCCCGCGTCCGGAGTTCCTTACTAATAAATAGAGAGTGAAAGGGATAGAATGAGAAAAGGCAACGACAGAGAGAGAATAATTTGTGCTTCTGCGTTTGAGTTTAGTGAAGTTGTGACAGTTTACAAACGCTAAATAGATTTCCACTTTCATTGCGCTCTCTAACAACGAGAGAGAGTGAGAGAGTGAGAGAGAGAGAGAGAGAGCGCGCGCGTCAAAGGTACATCCAGCATCTGTAAGAAGAGTCGCAGCGTCCTCCTCGAGCCGAAGTTTGATCTCTGCGCGCAGACGACGGATTCTAATTCCACAAGTACGATGCGTCATCGGAAGTGTTTTGGGAATGTATGTACCGCCGTTTACCTGTGGACGGCGTTCTGCTTTAAAGGTAAGTAGGCGCATGTATATATTTAACATATTTTACGCAGAAAGAAACAACTGTCAGTGCATAGAAGTGTTTCGAGAGATTAAAATTAAACACCCGTCGGTATCGTGATGTTTACATCAATAACTGGTCATTCCATTTGCCTATGCCATTTTTTGCACTATAAAATAAATACATAAACCAAATGAATAGGATACTTGTAGATTATTTAATTGTATGGTAATACTTTTAAGGGAAAGAAAATAATGGAACGTAATGAAAAAAAAGTGGAAAACAAATGGTGTTGATATGATCCAGAGATGTATCCCGAATTGCGAAACGTGTAGAAGTGAGTTACACAGATGTTATGATAATGAAGGCTATCCATCTCACGATCCTTCCTCGTTGGGGTGTGTGTGTGTGTGTGTGTGTGTGTGTGTGTGTGTGTGTGTGTGTGTGTGTCTCCGGCACCATGACCTCCTTAATACTCCTGTAACATCTGTTGTGTATGTCTGAAGGAGCTGGGGCGGGGAGGCACAGACACGCGCTAAAACCAATATCCCGAGAGGGAGCAATATCCTTTACCTCAGCCAGAGCACGATCATCTGGGAATACTGGACTGGGGAATCCACGCCAATAGGTCCGGGATCGAGAGAGGGCGATGAAGCATTCAACATTATGTTTAGACCATCGGGCTACATTTCATTTTTCATGTAGGCCTTTTAATTGATCCATTTGGGTTCATTCGATTTATTTTGATTTATTTTACACTCCCTTCCCTACCTAGGCTGTGTCAGTCCCAAAATGCGCCCTATTTCCTCTGGTCTAAAGTAGTGCACTATATAGGGAATAAGGCTCTGGTCTAAACTAGTGAACTATAAAGGGAATAGGGCTCTGGTCTAAAGTAGTGCACTATATAGGGAATAGGGCTCTGGTCTAAGGTAATGCACTATATAGGGAATAGGGCTCTGGTCTAAAGTAGTGAACTATATAGGGAATAGGGCTCTGGTCTAAGGTAATGCACTATATAGGGAATTAGGCTCTGTTCTAAAGTAGTGCACTATATAGGGAATATGGTACCATTTGGGACATATTAGGCACCTGAAAATGTTCTACCCCCAAAACATAATACTGATGAACAGTGAATCAAATCACCAGGACTATTTGCATTGACTGTTTTTTTTGGCACTGACTCTCCTTACACTGACTATATGCACACCCACTAGACTCTACCCACACACTCACTAGACTCTACCCACACACTCACTAGACTCTACCCACACACTCACTAGACTCTACCAACACACTCACTAGACTCTACCAACACACTCACTAGACTCTACCCACACACTCACTAGACTCTACCCACACACTCACTAGACTCTACCCACACACTCACTAGACTCTACCCACACACTCACTAGACTCTACCCACACACTCACTAGACTCTACCCACACACTCACTAGACTCTACCCACACACTCACTAGACTCTACCCACACACTCACTAGACTCTACCCACACACTCACTAGACTCTACCCACACACTCACTAGACTCTACCCACACACTCACTAGACTCTACCCACACACTCACTAGACTCTACCACACACTCACTAGACTCTACCCACACACTCACTAGACTCTACCCACACACTCACTAGACTCTACCCACACACTCACTAGACTCTACCCACACACTCACTAGACTCTACCCACACACTCACTAGGCTCTACCCACACACTCACTAGACTCTACCCACACACTCACTAGACTCTACCAACACACTCACTAGACTCTACCCACACACTCACTAGACTCTACCCACACACTCACTAGACTCTACCCACACACTCACTAGACTCTACCCACACACTCACTAGACTCTACCCACACACTCACTAGACTCTACCCACACACTCACTAGACTCTACCCACACACTCACTAGACTCTACCCACACACTCACTAGACTCTACCCACACACTCACTAGACTCTACCACACACTCACTAGACTCTACCCACACACTCACTAGACTCTACCCACACACTCACTAGACTCTACCCACACACTCACTAGACTCTACCCACACACTCACTAGACTCTACCCACACACTCACTAGGCTCTACCCACACACTCACTAGACTCTACCCACACACTCACTAGACTCTACCCACACACTCACTAGACTCTACCCACACACTCACTAGACTCTACCCACACACTCACTAGACTCTACCCACACACTCACTAGACTCTACCCACACACTCACTAGACTCTACCCACACACTCACTAGACTCTACCCACACACTCACTAGACTCTACCCACACACTCACTAGACTCTACCCACACACTCACTAGACTCTACCACACACTCACTAGACTCTACCCACACACTCACTAGACTCTACCCACACACTCACTAGGCTCTACCCACACACTCACTAGACTCTACCCACACACTCACTAGACTCTACCAACACCCACTAGACTCTACCCACACACTCACTAGACTCTACCCACACACTCACTAGACTCTACCCACACACCCACTAGACTCTACCCACACACTCACTAGACTCTACCCACACACTCACTAGACTCTACCCACACACTCACTAGACTCTACCACACACTCACTAGACTCTACCCACACACTCACTAGACTCTACCCACACACTCACTAGACTCTACCCACACACTCACTAGACTCTACCCACACACTCACTAGACTCTACCCACACACTCACTAGACTCTACCCACACACTCACTAGACTCTACCCACACACTCACTAGGCTCTACCCACACACTCACTAGACTCTACCCACACACTCACTAGACTCTACCAACACACTCACTAGACTCTACCCACACACTCACTAGACTCTACCCACACACTCACTAGACTCTACCCACACACCCACTAGACTCTACCCACACACTCACTAGACTCTACCCACACACTCACTAGACTCTACCCACACACTCACTAGACTCTACCCACACACTCACTAGACTCTACCCACACACTCACTAGACTCTACCCACACACTCACTAGACTCTACCCACACACTCACTAGACTCTACCCACACACCCACTAGACTCTACCCACACACTCACTAGACTCTACCCACACAGTCACTAGACTCTACCCACACACTCACTAGACTCTACCCACACACTCACTAGACTCTACCCACACACTCACTAGACTCTACCCACACACTCACTAGACTCTACCCACACACTCAATAGACTCTACCCACACACTCACTAGACTCTACCCACACACTCACTAGACTCTACCCACACACTCACTATACTCTACCCACACACTCACTAGACTCTACCCACACACTCACTAGACTCTACCCACACACTCACTAGACTCTACCCACACACTCACTAGTCTCTACCCACACACTCACTAGACTCTACCCACACACTCACTAGACTCCACATACACATTCACTAGACTCTACCCACACACTCACTAGACTCTACCAACACACTCCATGAACCTGTGATAGCCAGTGGACTCTGAGAGTTGAGGATTCCCTCCATGAACCTGTGATAGCCAGTGGACTCTGAGAGTTGAGGATTCCCTCCATGAACCTGTGATAGCCAGTGGACTCTGAGAGTTGAGGATTCCCTCCATGAACCTGTGATAGCCAGTGGACTCTGAGAGTTGAGGATTCCCTCCATGAACCTGTGATAGTCAGTGGACTCTGAGAGTTGAAGATTCCCTCCATGAACCTGTGATAGCCAGTGGACTCTGAGAGTTGAGGATTCCCTCCATGAACCTGTGATAGCCAGTGGACTCTGAGAGTTAAGGATTCCCTCCATGAACCTGTGATAGCCAGTGGACTGTAACAGTTGAGGATTTGTGGGATTGTGTCTTGCTGGTTCAGTATGTACCTCACCTTAGCCTTTTGAACCAACCTCCATCCATCATACACAGGTATCACCATTAAGGTATCCAATCATCTTTATGTCTACTGTGAGACGGATATGAACATTTTTAAAATCACCTCCACCTCATCTCTCAAGGTTATGACTGACTGACCACTGACTGGCCCTCAATTACACATTTTTATGGGGTCGGAAATCAAAAGTTTGTCGAACGATTTTGTATTTTGGAAGTACATTTCAAAATGCTTATTTCCTGTTTCCTGTTGTGAAGACTGTGAAATATCAATTAAAGGAATGTTGTCAGCCTCAATCTTCAGTAAATGATAAATATTGACACCATGTATTTTAGATGGAATCGGGCAGAAGGTTTGGATTGTTAAATGTGTTTTATTTTGTCAATGAAACGTTGTAGGTTGAAACGATACAGCAGCTAAATCTATTGATCGTCTTAATGTTTGTGACTCCCTTGTTATTGGTTCCCGTGCTGAGCTTGTCTGCATACCAAATTGAACCCTATTTCCTTTATAGAGCACTACTTTTGACAAGGGCCCATGGGTCCTATAGGGTTCTGGTCAAAAGTAGTGCACTATATAGGGAATAGGGTGCCATTTGGAACACAGTTCTTGGTTTGGCTCTCCCTGGTGATATCTGATTCTGAAATTAGTTTTTTTACAACAAGATCATCTGGAACCATTTTTAGGATGGACAGGAGACTCCCATCATCCTCAGAATAGTTCTAATGGTGTTGTTCTGTTCTCTGTTTGATTAGTCAATGAAAATAAAGAACTATAGAAGTGAATAGCAGGTTTATGTGGTTGTCTTCTCGGAGCCTCTACGTGTGGGGATTTGAAACATGTCGAGTTGGTCTTTTAGTCACAATGATGTCCCTTGCTTTTTGTTGTTGTGTAAAACCAACACACTGTAAAGAGGTCTCGCGATGCTTTCTAGGATGGAGGAAAGACCAAACTGGTATCCTGGAATCTCTGGTGGTTGTTTGTCCCCCCCGTCAGTGATGAAAAGCTGTTTGGGCTTAACCCGTAACCTCTGACCTCTGAGAGATCTGTCATGGATTTCATTTAGGTGGAAATGTTTCAGCTTAGTGGCTGGCCTCAGGGCTTTAGACAGATGTTCTGTGGTGTGTGTGTACTCCAGTGTCAGTGTGTGTCTTGGATATGACATGTAAAGTGTCAGTTAAACCGTGATGTTGAACATGTATGGCTCATGTTATGGTGTTTTAGCTGAGCCATACAGTGTGTTATTATAAGAGGTTGACACAGCATACAATTCCCATATGTATCCTGACTCCCATATCTTCTTCTGCTAGAGTATATTGTTAACTCCGCTCCCTGATCAACCGATTGCTCAGTTTGGCCGGGCGGTCAGTTCTAGGAAAAGTCTTGTTGGATCCGAACACTCAATTTGTTTGGTGTGACAATGACATACAGTGCATTCATAAAGTATTCAGACCCCTTGACTATTTCCACATTTCGCTGCGTTACAGCCTTATTCTAAAATTGATTATATTGTTTTTTTCCTCATCACTCTACACACAATATATCTTAGGGACAAAGCTAAAACAGTTTTTTAGGAATTTTTGCTCATTTATTAAAAGTAGAAAACTGAAATGTCACGTTTACATAAGTATTCAGAACTTTTACTCAACACTTTGTTGAAGAACCTTTAACAGCAATTCCAGCCTCTAGTCTTCCTGGGTATGTCACTGCAAGCTTGGCACACCAGTATTTGGTGAGTTTCTCCCATTCTTCTCTGCAGATCCTCTCAAACTCTGTCAGATTGGATGGTGAGCGTCGCTGCACAGCAATTTTCAGATCTCTCCAGACATGTTAGATCGGGACAAGTCCGGGCTCTGGCTGGGCCTCTCAAGGACATTCAGAGACGTGTCCCGAAGCCACTCCTGCGTTGTCTTGGCTGTTTGCTTACGGTCGTTGTCCTTTTGGAAGGTGAACCATCCTCAGCGCTCTGGAGCAGGTTTTCATCAAGGATCTCTCTGTACCTTGCTCGATTCATCTTTGCCTCAATCCCGATTAGTCTCCCAGTCCCTGCCGCTGAAAAACATCCTCACAGCATGATGCTGCCACCACCATGCTTCACCGTAGGGATGGTGCCAGGTTTCCTCCAGACGTGACTCTTGGCATTCCGGCCAAAGAGTTCAATCTTGGTTTCATCAGACCATAGAATCTTGTTTCTCATGGTCTAAGAGTCCTTTAGGTGCCTTTTGGAAAACTCCAAGCGGGCTGTCATGTGCCTTTTACTGAGGAGTGGCTTCTGTCTGGCCACTCTACCATAAAGGCCTGATTGGTGGAGTGCTGCAGAGATGGTTATCCGTCAGGAAGGTTCTCCCATCTTCACAGAGGAACTCTAGAGCTCTGTTAGAGTGACCATCGGGTTCCTAGTCCCCCTGACCAAGGCCCTTCTCAACCGATTGCTCAGTTTGGCCGGGCGGCCAGCTCTAGGAAGAGTCTTGGTGGTTCCGAACTTCTTCCATTTAAGAATAAAGGAGGCCACTGTGTTCTCCAATCAAGCTGTAGAAACTCAAGGATGATCAATGGCAACAGGACACACCTGAGCTCAATTTCGAGTATCATAGCAAAGGGTCTGAATACTTATGTAAATAAGTAATTTATTTTATCAAATTTTTATACATTTGCTAAAAATGTGAAAAACCCTTAAAAATAAATCTTTGTCATTATGTGGTATTGTGTGTAGATTGCGGAATTTAAAAAATATATTTGATCAGTTTTAGAAGAAGACTAACGTAACAAAAAGTGGAAAAAGTCAAGGGGTCTGAATACTTTCCAAATGCACTGTATACAAGAGTTGGCACAAATGGAACTGGGACTAGTCCATGTGCCCTGACTTGGTAGAACCTCTGGGCCCCAGTTCCATGCTATTTATCAGGTCATGTGGTGTGGAAACACTCCTGGCCCTGTAAGAGGAGGATGCATCCCAACAGCCCCCAGCTATGACTGGTGTCTATGACTGTGTCTATGACTGCTGTCTATGACTGTGTCTATGACTGCTGTCTATGACTGCTGTCTATCAAATCAAATCAAATCAAATTTATTTATATAGCCCTTCGTACATCAGCTGATATCTCAAAGTGCTGTACAGAAACCCAGCCTAAAACCCCAAACAGCAAGCAATGCAGGTGTATAAGCACGGTGGCTAGGAAAAACTCCCTAGAAAGGCCAAAACCTAGGAAGAAACCTAGAGAGGAACCAGGCTATGTGGGGTGGCCAGTCCTCTTCTGGCTGTGCCGGGTGGAGATTATAACAAAACATGGTCAAGATGTTCAAATGTTCATAAATGACCAGCATGGTCCAATAATAATAAGGCAGAATAGTTGAAACTATGACTGCCTATGACTGCTGTCTATGACTGTGTCTCAAAAGGCACCTTTATATCGGTAATAGCCAGGCTGGCATTTACATCACTGGTCTATAGATGATCAACTCTTGTATGACATAGTGCTTTTTTAAAGGTGGCCGGCCCACCACATCATAGCAGCCCCTGTTTGTTAGACGGAGAATGTCAAGGCATGATTCCCCTAGATGCGAGTGGCATTCTTTTATGTTGACATTCTGGAGACAAATGAGCGTGATTCTGGATAATGGAATTCATTGCGTTCGTGTATGTACATTTTACACTGTGCCAAGGCTGAAACATGAGGCCTGGTGAATGAACGGAACATGCATCTTGTAGATTGTCATTTAGTTCAACGGTTGGCCCGTCTAGACGTAACCATGGTGATTGCATTTAGAATGCGGTTGGGTAAAGAATGTATTCTCCGTCTGATGTCACTACCATCAACAACTATCATCATCTGACGGAATGGAAACATCTAGGGAATAGCATATCACAGATCGTTGACGCTGTAACATTTCCCTGTTTAGATTGTATTGTATTGAAAGGCAGCAGTGCACTCAGAGGCACTTAAACTGTCTGCTTCATCGTAACAATAGCCTCGTGCCCCATGAAATAAAATATTTTATTTTAGTACAACACAACTGATTGGTATTGATCGAAGACGCTTCTCTCGTATGAACATTGGAGTTATGAAGGGAACCTAATGCAGTGAAACTGGGAGACGGGAGTCATTGATGTGGAGTTATGAAGGGAACCTAAAAGTGAAACTGGGAGATGGGAGCCTTTGAAGTGGAGTTATGAAGGGAACCTAATGCAGTGAAACTGGGAGACGGGAGCCATTGAAGTGGAGTTATGAAGGGAACCTAATGCAGTGAAACTGGGAGATGGGAGCCTTTGAAGTGGAGTTATGAAGGGAACCTAATGCAGTGAAACTGGGAGATGGGAGCCATTGAAGTGGAGTTATGAAGGGAACCTAATGCAGTGAAACTGGGAGACGGGAGCCATTGAAGTGGAGTTATGAAGGGAACCTAAAGCAGTGAAACTGGGAGACGGGAGCCATTGAAGTGGAGTTATGAAGGGAACCTAATGCAGTGAAACTGGGAGATGGGAGCCATTGAAGTGGAGTTATGAAGGGAACCTAAAGCAGTGAAACTGGGAGACGGGAGCCATTTGTTGTAGGTGATTGTTTTGTAGTCCTTTGGCTACGTTGGTTGGTCTCTGATGGTGGATTGGTTTATTTAATAAACATTGTGACATGATGTCACAATGAGTTAGAGGAGGAGAAGAGATGGAAGGAACTAGGGAGGAAGAGGAGAAGAGATGGAGAGAATGAGGGAGGAAGAGGAGAAGAGATGGAGAGAATGAGGGAGGAAGAGGAGAAGAGATGGAGAGAATGAGGGAGGAAGAGGATAAGAGATGGAGAGAATGAGGGAGGAAGAGGATAAGAGATGGAGAGAATGAGGGAGGAAGAGGAGAAGAGATGGAGAGAATGAGGGAGGAAGAGGAGAAGAGATGGAGAGAATGAGGGAGGAAGAGGATAAGAGATGGAGAGAATGAGGGAGGAAGAGGAGAAGAGATGGAGAGAATGAGGGAGGAAGAGGAGAAGAGATGGAGAGAATGAGGGAGGAAGAGGATAAGAGATGGAGAGAATGAGGGAGGAAGAGGAGAAGAGATGGAGAGAATGAGGGAGGAAGAGGAAAAGAGATGGAGAGAATGAGGGAGGAAGAGGAGAAGAGATGGAGAGAATGAGGGAGGAAGAGGAGAAGAGATGGGGGAGGGGAAGGAGGAGGAAAAGAGATGAGGGGAAAGGGGAGGAAAAGAGATGGAGGAATCCTAAACTAGGTCCCTGGTTATATTACGTTACAGAAATACTGCGGCCCAAATAGCATCCTATTCGCTACATAGTGCAATGTTTTTGAACAGAGCCCTATGGGCCAATAGGGTGCCATTTGGGACGGGACCCACCAGTGTATAATCCTGCCCTATTTCTTGCCTTTATGACCTGGTTATGAGCCAGGGATTTTCATCTCTGAAGTACACAACAAACGTCCAAAGGCTGCATCTGAAAAGGCACCCTATTCCATTAATAGTGCACTACTTTTAACCAGGGCCCATCTGAAATGGCACCCTATTCCATTAATAGTGCACTACTTTTAACCAGGGCCCATCTGAAATGGCACCCTATTCCTTTAATAGTGCACTACTTTTGACTAGGTGCAATTTGGGAAGCCCTCGGACTTTCACAGAAATCACATTAGGTGATTTAATACTAACAAAGACACAGGATTTCCTGTTACTCTCTGATTCAATCTGGTTCACTAGAACAGGCTAGGATGTTGCTTTAATCCAGACAAGGTCATGGTTATTCATTTCATTATGACAGCAAATGTGTGTATTCAAACTAATCCTGTATTCATCTAATGTACTTTTCAATACTTGTTCCCTGAATATAGTAGCGACCTTGACCCAACACCCAGCGACCTTGATCCAACACCTAGCGACCTTGACCCAACACCTAGCGACCTTGACCCAACACCTAGCGACCTTGGCCCAACACCTAGCGACCTAGCCAAGAGGTTCAGATCTCTTGGCGTTACAGCTACAGTAAGGTCCTGGGTTGACAATCTCAAGGTCACAGGTTCAAGCCCTGGTCTGGACTGACTTCGCTACCATATTGACAAGTATAATGGGATAGATTGGGCTGAGGTACATCCCATAATACACCGTGATCTGTGGTGTAAAAATACTTGAAAGTAATACTTAAGTTATTTTGGGGGGGGGTGTATCTGTACTTTATATTTATATATACTGTATATATTATTTATTATTATAAAAAATAATGTAAACCCTTTTTCGTCATATCCAATTGGTAGTTACAGTCTTGTCCCATCCCTGCAACTCCCGTACGGACTTGGGAGAGGCGAAAGGTTGAGAACCGTGCGTCCTCCTGCTTGTTGACACTTGGCTTAACCCGGAAGCCGGCCGCACCAATGTGTCGGAGGAAACACTGTCCAACTGGCGACCGGGTCAGCCCGACCCACCACAGGAGTCGCTAGAGCACTATGGGACAAGGACATCCCAAACCCTTCCCTGACCCAGATGACGATGGGACAAGGACATCCCAAACCTGTCCCTGTGTGTCGCCTCAGGGGTTTCGAGGTCGCAGCCAGCTGCAACACAGCCCGGTGTGGAACCAGGATATGTAGTAACGCAGCTAGAGCTGCAACACAGCCCGGTGTGGAACCAGGATATGTAGTAACGCAGCTAGAGCTGCAACACAGCCCGGTATGGAACCAGGATATGTAGTAACGCAGCTAGAGCTGCAACACAGCCCGGTGTGGAACCAGGATATGTAGTAACGCAGCTAGAGCTGCAACACAGCCCGGTGTGGAACCAGGATATGTAGTAACGCAGCTAGAGCTGCAACACAGCCCGGTATGGAACCAGGATATGTAGTAACTCAGCTAGAGCTGCAACACAGCCCGGTATGGAACCAGGATATGTAGTAACGCAGCTAGAGCTGCAACACAGCCCGGTGTGGAACCAGGATATGTAGTAACTCAGCTAGAGCTGCAACACAGCCCGGTGTGGAACCAGGATATGTAGTAACTCAGCTAGAGCTGCAACACAGCCCGGTGTGGAACCAGGATATGTAGTAACTCAGCTAGAGCTGCAACACAGCCCGGTGTGGAACCAGGATATGTAGTAACGCAGCTAGAGCTGCAACACAGCCCGGTATGGAACCAGGATATGTAGTAACTCAGCTAGAGCTGCAACACAGCCCGGTGTGGAACCAGGATATGTAGTAACGCAGCTAGAGCTGCAACACAGCCCAGTGTGGAACCAGAATATGTAGTAACACAGCTAGAGCTGCAACACAGCCCGGTGTGGAACCAGGATATGTAGTAACTCAGCTAGAGCTGCAACACAGCCCGGTGTGGAACCAGGATATGTAGTAACTCAGCTAGAGCTGCAACACAGCCCGGTGTGGAACCAGGATATGTAGTAACGCAGCTAGAGCTGCAACACAGCCCGGTATGGAACCAGGATATGTAGTAACACAGCTAGAGCTGCAACACAGCCCGGTGTGGAACCAGGATATGTAGTAACACAGCTAGAGCTGCAACACAGCCCGGTGTGGAACCAGGATATGTAGTAACGCAGCTAGAGCTGCAACACAGCCCGGTGTGGAACCAGGATATGTAGTAACTCAGCTAGAGCTGCAACACAGCCCGGTGTGGAACCAGGATATGTAGTAACACAGCTAGAGCTGCAACACAGCCCGGTATGGAACCAGGATATGTAGTAACGCAGCTAGAGCTGCAACACAGCCCGGTGTGGAACCAGGATATGTAGTAACGCAGCTAGAGCTGCAACACAGCCCGGTGTGGAACCAGGATATGTAGTAACTCAGCTAGAGCTGCAACACAGCCCGGTGTGGAACCAGGATATGTAGTAACGCAGCTAGAGCTGCAACACAGCCCGGTGTGGAACCAGGATATGTAGTAACTCAGCTAGAGCTGCAACACAGCCCGGTGTGGAACCAGGATATGTAGTAACTCAGCTAGAGCTGCAACACAGCCCGGTGTGGAACCAGGATATGTAGTAACGCAGCTAGAGCTGCAACACAGCCCGGTGTGGAACCAGGATATGTAGTAACTCAGCTAGAGCTGCAACACAGCCCGGTGTGGAACCAGGATATGTAGTAACGCAGCTAGAGCTGCAACACAGCCCTGTGTGGAACCAGGATATGTAGTAACGCAGCTAGAGCTGCAACACAGCCCGGTGTGGAACCAGGATATGTAGTAACGCAGCTAGAGCTGCAACACAGCCCGGTGTGGAACCAGGATATGTAGTAACGCAGCTAGAGCTGCAACACAGCCCGGTGTGGAACCAGGATATGTAGTAACTCAGCTAGAGCTGCAACACAGCCCGGTGTGGAACCAGGATATGTAGTAACTCAGCTAGAGCTGCAACACAGCCCGGTGTGGAACCAGGATATGTAGTAACGCAGCTAGAGCTGCAACACAGCCCGGTATGGAACCAGGATATGTAGTAACTCAGCTAGAGCTGCAACACAGCCCGGTGTGGAACCAGGATATGTAGTAACGCAGCTAGAGCTGCAACACAGCCCGGTATGGAACCAGGATATGTAGTAACTCAGCTAGAGCTGCAACACAGCCCGGTATGGAACCAGGATATGTAGTAACGCAGCTAGAGCTGCAACACAGCCCGGTATGGAACCAGGATATGTAGTAACGCAGCTAGAGCTGCAACACAGCCCGGTGTGGAACCAGGATATGTAGTAACGCAGCTAGAGCTGCAACACAGCCCGGTATGGAACCAGGATATGTAGTAACTCAGCTAGAGCTGCAACACAGCCCGGTGTGGAACCAGGATATGTAGTAACGCAGCTAGAGCTGCAACACAGCCCGGTGTGGAACCAGGATATGTAGTAACTCAGCTAGAGCTGCAACACAGCCCGGTATGGAACCAGGATATGTAGTAACGCAGCTAGAGCTGCAACACAGCCCAGTGTGGAACCAGAATATGTAGTAACACAGCTAGAGCTGCAACACAGCCCGGTGTGGAACCAGGATATGTAGTAACTCAGCTAGAGCTGCAACACAGCCCGGTGTGGAACCAGGATATGTAGTAACTCAGCTAGAGCTGCAACACAGCCCGGTGTGGAACCAGGATATGTAGTAACGCAGCTAGAGCTGCAACACAGCCCGGTATGGAACCAGGATATGTAGTAACACAGCTAGAGCTGCAACACAGCCCAGTGTGGAACCAGGATATGTAGTAACACAGCTAGAGCTGCAACACAGCCCGGTGTGGAACCAGGATATGTAGTAACGCAGCTAGAGCTGCAACACAGCCCGGTGTGGAACCAGGATATGTAGTAACTCAGCTAGAGCTGCAACACAGCCCGGTGTGGAACCAGGATATGTAGTAACACAGCTAGAGCTGCAACACAGCCCGGTATGGAACCAGGATATGTAGTAACGCAGCTAGAGCTGCAACACAGCCCGGTGTGGAACCAGGATATGTAGTAACGCAGCTAGAGCTGCAACACAGCCCGGTGTGGAACCAGGATATGTAGTAACTCAGCTAGAGCTGCAACACAGCCCGGTGTGGAACCAGGATATGTAGTAACGCAGCTAGAGCTGCAACACAGCCCGGTGTGGAACCAGGATATGTAGTAACTCAGCTAGAGCTGCAACACAGCCCGGTGTGGAACCAGGATATGTAGTAACTCAGCTAGAGCTGCAACACAGCCCGGTGTGGAACCAGGATATGTAGTAACGCAGCTAGAGCTGCAACACAGCCCGGTGTGGAACCAGGATATGTAGTAACTCAGCTAGAGCTGCAACACAGCCCGGTGTGGAACCAGGATATGTAGTAACGCAGCTAGAGCTGCAACACAGCCCTGTGTGGAACCAGGATATGTAGTAACGCAGCTAGAGCTGCAACACAGCCCGGTGTGGAACCAGGATATGTAGTAACGCAGCTAGAGCTGCAACACAGCCCGGTGTGGAACCAGGATATGTAGTAACGCAGCTAGAGCTGCAACACAGCCCGGTGTGGAACCAGGATATGTAGTAACTCAGCTAGAGCTGCAACACAGCCCGGTGTGGAACCAGGATATGTAGTAACTCAGCTAGAGCTGCAACACAGCCCGGTGTGGAACCAGGATATGTAGTAACGCAGCTAGAGCTGCAACACAGCCCGGTATGGAACCAGGATATGTAGTAACTCAGCTAGAGCTGCAACACAGCCCGGTGTGGAACCAGGATATGTAGTAACGCAGCTAGAGCTGCAACACAGCCCGGTATGGAACCAGGATATGTAGTAACTCAGCTAGAGCTGCAACACAGCCCGGTATGGAACCAGGATATGTAGTAACGCAGCTAGAGCTGCAACACAGCCCGGTATGGAACCAGGATATGTAGTAACGCAGCTAGAGCTGCAACACAGCCCGGTGTGGAACCAGGATATGTAGTAACGCAGCTAGAGCTGCAACACAGCCCGGTATGGAACCAGGATATGTAGTAACTCAGCTAGAGCTGCAACACAGCCCGGTGTGGAACCAGGATATGTAGTAACGCAGCTAGAGCTGCAACACAGCCCGGTGTGGAACCAGGATATGTAGTAACTCAGCTAGAGCTGCAACACAGCCCGGTATGGAACCAGGATATGTAGTAACGCAGCTAGAGCTGCAACACAGCCCGGTATGGAACCAGGATATGTAGTAACGCAGCTAGAGCTGCAACACAGCCCGGTGTGGAACCAGGATATGTAGTAACTCAGCTAGAGCTGCAACACAGCCCAGTGTGGAACCAGGATATGTAGTAACGCAGCTAGAGCTGCAACACAGCCCGGTATGGAACCAGGATATGTAGTAAGACAGCTAGAGCTGCAACACAGCCCGGTATGGAACCAGGATATGTAGTAACTCAGCTAGAGCTGCAACACAGCCCGGTATGGAACCAGGATATGTAGTAACGCAGCTAGAGCTGCAACACAGCCCAGTATGGAAACAGGATATTTAGTAAGACAGTTAGAGCTGCGATGCAGTGCCTTAGACTGCTCCACTACTAGGGAGGCCTACTATTTATATTTTTGAAATACTTTTACCTCATGACATTCCTTAAGAAAATGGTGTACTTTTTACTCCATACATTTTCCCAGCACAGGAAAATAGTCAAATTCACGCACTTATCAAGAGAACATCTCTGGTCATCCATCCTGCCTCTGATCTGACGGACTCACTAAGCACAAAGGCTTGGTTTGTAAATGATGTCTGTGTTGGAGTGTGCCCCTGGCTATCTGTAAATGATGTCTGAGTGTTGGAGTGGGCCCCTGGCTATCTGTAAATGATGTCTGAGTGTTGGAGTGGGCCCCTGGCTATCTGTAAATGATGTCTGAGTGTTGGAGTGGGCCCCTGGCTGTCTGTAAATGATGTCTTAGTGTTGGAGTGGGCCCCTGGCTGTCTGTAAATGATGTCTTAGTGTTGGAGTGGGCCCCTGGCTGTCTGTAAATGATGTCTTAGTGTTGGAGTGGGCCCCTGGCTGTCTGTAAATGATGTATGAGTGTTGGAGTGGGCCCCTGGCTATCTGTAAATTAAAATAACAAGAAAATGGTGCCGTCTGGTTTGCTTAATATAAGGAATTTGAAATGATTTATACTTTTACTTTAACTTTTGATACTTAAGTATATTTTAGCAATTACATTTACCTGTGATACTTGAGTATATTTAAAAGCAAATACTTTTACTCAAGTAGTATTTTACTGGGTGACTATCACTTTTTTTTACGTGAGTCATTTTCAATTAAGGTATCTTTACTTTCACTCAAGTATGACAACTGGGGAGTTTTTCCACCACTGGCCCTAGATGAAAGGAGGTACATAAATTCAGTTCATTATCATCAGAACGTCTTTTAGGATCAAGTATCATTAAATAACTGGTCATTACAAAGATGATATAAGACATCTTTCCATGTGATAATATCATCAGACAAGACAGGTTTATTGGGTGAATGAATGTGGCCTTCATCCTGTTACTTGAGATGTTGCATTGATATAACAGGACATGTGTGCTTGTGTTTCCATAGTGGCTGATTAGACCTTGTAAGGTCTCGTCTGTCTAGGTATAACGGTCCTTAGTAACAGGCTTCAACTACGTGAAATCATTCATGTCAAAGGGCTCTATAGGGAAAAGTACGTCATTGTGTGCACAGAAAGACAGGCCGCATGTAACAATCCTTAACTATTGTGACATGTATTCTACGCGCGCGCGCACACACACACACACACGCACACACACATTATATTCTTCTATCCTTGTGGGGACCTAAAATTAATTTACATTCAAAATCCTATTTTACCTAACCCTACCCACTAACCCTAATTCTAACCCTAATTCTAACCCTAAACCTAACCCCTAATCTTAAAATACTCTTTGTCCTCATGGGGATGTGGGAAATGTCCCCACGGGGGAGAATTTGCCTTGTTTTCTTATCCTTGTGGGGATTTTATCGGGATCCCACAAGGATAGAAGAACAAGACCACACACACACACACACACACACACACACACACACACACACACACACACTTTTACATACTATTCATTTAACATACTATTTCATAATATACACATGCCATATTACATAGCATTAAACACACTGTCTACACACACTGCTGAACCTGTGTAGATAGATGGACTCACTCTGCTGAACCTGTGTAGATAGATGGACTCACTCTGCTGAACCTGTGTAGATAGATGGACTCACTCTGCTGAACCTGTGTAGATAGATGGACTCACTCTGCTGAACCTGTGTAGATAGATGGACTCACACTGCTGAACCTGTGTAGATAGATGGACTCACACTGCTGAACCTGTGTAGATAGATGGACTCACTCTGCTGAACCTGTGTAGATAGATGGACTCACTCTGCTGAACCTGTGTAGATAGATGGACTCACGCTGCTGAACCTGTGTAGATAGATGGACTCACTCTGCTGAACCTGTGTAGATCGATGGACTCACACTGCTGAACCTGTGTAGATAGATGGACTCACACTGCTGAACCTGTGTAGATAGATGGACTCACACTGCTGAACCTGTGTAGTTAGATGGACTCACACTGCTGAACCTGTGTAGATAGATGGACTCACACTGCTGAACCTGTGTAGATAGATGGACTCACACTGCTGAACCTGTGTAGATGGACTCACACTGCTGAACCTGTGTAGATAGATGGACTCACACTGCATAACCTGTGTAGATAGATGGACTCACTCTGCTGAACCTGTGTAGATAGATGGACTCACACTGCTGAACCTGTGTAGATAGATGGACTCACACTGCTGAACCTGTGTAGATAGATGGACTCACTCTGCTGAACCTGTGTAGATAGATGGACTCACACTGCTGAACCTGTGTAGATAGATGGACTCACTCTGCTGAACCTGTGTAGATAGATGGACTCACTCTGCTGAACCTGTGTAGATGGATGGACTCACACTGCTGAACCTGTGTAGATAGATGGACTCACACTGCTGAACCTGTGTAGATAGATGGACTCACACTGCTGAACCTGTGTAGATAGATGGACTCACACTGCTGAACCTGTGTAGATAGATTGACTCACTCTGCTGAACCTGTGTAGATAGATGGACTCACACTGCTGAACCTGTGTAGATAGATGGACTCACACTGCTGAACCTGTGTAGATAGATGGACTCACACTGCTAAACCTGTGTAGATAGATTGACTCACTCTGCTGAACCTGTGTAGATAGATGGACTCACTCTGCTGAACCTGTGTAGATAGATGGACTCACACTGCTGAACCTGTGTAGATAGATGGACTCACACTGCTGAACCTGTGTAGATAGATGGACTCACACTGCTGAACCTGTGTAGATAGATGGACTCACACTGCTGAACCTGTGTAGATAGATGGACTCACACTGCTGAACCTGTGTAGATAGATGGACTCACACTACTGAACCTGTGTAGATAGATGGACTCACTCTGCTGAACCTGTGTAGATAGATGGACTCACTCTGCTGAACCTGTGTAGATAGATGGACTCACACTGCTGAACCTGTGTAGATAGGTGGACTCACACTACTGAACCTGTGTAGATAGATGGACTCACACTGCTGAACCTGTGTAGATAGGTGGACTCACACTACTGAACCTGTGTAGATAGATGGACTCACACTGCTGAACCTGTGTAGATAGATGGACTCACACTGCTGAACCTGTGTAGATAGGTGGACTCACACTACTGAACCTGTGTAGATAGATGGACTCACACTGCTGAACCTGTGTAGATAGGTGGACTCACACTACTGAACCTGTGTAGATAGATGGACTCACACTGCTGAACCTGTGTAGATAGATGGACTCACTCTGCTGAACCTGTGTAGATGGACTCACTCTGCTGAACCTGTGTAGATAGATGGACTCACTCTGCTGAACCTGTGTAGATAGATGGACTCACTCTGCTGAACCTGTGTAGATAGATGGACTCACTCTGCTGAACCTGTGTAGATAGATGGACTCACACTGCTGAACCTGTGTAGATAGATGGACTCACACTGCTGAACCTGTGTAGATGGACTCACTCTGCTGAACCTGTGTAGATAGATGGACTCACACTACTGAACCTGTGTAGATAGATGGACTCACACTGCTGAACCTGTGTAGATAGATGGACTCACTCTGCTGAACCTGTGTAGATAGATGGACTCACTCTGCTGAACCTGTGTAGATAGATGGACTCACTCTGCTGAACCTGTGTAGATACATGGACTCACACTGCTGAACCTGTGTAGATAGATGGACTCACACTGCTGAACCTGTGTAGATGGACTCACTCTGCTGAACCTGTGTAGATGGACTCACTCTGCTGAACCTGTGTAGATAGATGGACTCACACTACTGAACCTGTGTAGATAGATGGACTCACACTACTGAACCTGTGTAGATAGATGGACTCACTCTGCTGAACCTGTGTAGATGGACTCACTCTGCTGAACCTGTGTAGATAGATGGACTCACACTGCTGAACCTGTGTAGATGGACTCACTCTGCTGAACCTGTGTAGATAGATGGACTCACTCTGCTGAACCTGTGTAGATAGATGGACTCACACTGCTGAACCTGTGTAGATAGATGGACTCACACTACTGAACCTGTGTAGATAGATGGACTCACACTGCTGAACCTGTGTAGATAGATGGACTCACACTACTGAACCTGTGTAGATAGATGGACTCACACTGCTGAACCTGTGTAGATAGATGGACTCACACTGCTGAACCTGTGTAGATATATGGACTCACACTGCTGAACCTGTGTAGATAGATGGACTCACACTACTGAACCTGTGTAGATATATGGACTCACTCTGCTGAACCTGTGTAGATAGATGGACTCACTCTGCTGAACCTGTGTAGATAGATGGACTCACACTGCTGAACCTGTGTAGATAGATGGACTCACACTACTGAACCTGTGTAGATAGATGGACTCACACTACTGAACCTGTGTAGATAGATGGACTCACACTGCTGAACCTGTGTAGATAGATGGACTCACTCTGCTGAACCTGTGTAGATAGATGGACTCACACTGCTGAACCTGTGTAGATAGATGGACTCACTCTGCTGAACCTGTGTAGATGGACTCACGCTGACTCCCATTCTAATAGTAAGAGCACCTTGCCTTTTTAGGTCCTGATGCACTTAAACAAGTCATGCAAGCTGCTGATGAAGATACACACAGATACACACATACACACACACACACACACACACACATACGTTACTGAACCTGTTAAAAAGCTCTGTGGAAGAAGCTTTTAACAGAAGTCTCTGGTCCCGTCTGGCCCAACGGCACCGCTGTGTTGAAGAAACACTGGGCTGCTTCCCAAATAGCAGGCTGTTCCCTACACAGCACACTATAGGCCTGCCCTTGGTCAATGGTAGTGCACTATATAGGGACTAGAGTGCCATTTGGGAAGCAGTCCCTGTGTGCGTTTGCCTCAGTTTGACCCTCACAGACAAACACAGCCCAACCTACTAGTGTCCCTCTGGGTCCCAAATGGCACCCTATTCGCTATGGGTCCTGGTCAAAAGTAGTGCACTATATAGGAAATAAGGTGCCATTTGTGGCGCTGACATTTCCTTGTGTAGCTCGTAGCTGTGAAGAGATGAATAAAAATCTATTTATTTTTGAACCTCACTAAGATTGACCTACCATACCCCTCAGAGGTCAGGTCTGTTTCCTGTTGCCATGGAGAAGAAAACATCAAAGATATGATGTTTATTCTTCACTTCTTCTTTTTTTTGTTGTCTTTGGAAATAAAGATTAGCATAATTATGTTCTGGTACAAATGTTTAAAGCTGCAATCCATAGCGGGGAAACTGCCACGTCCGTTTGTGGTATTACCACAGCAATAATGTTACTTCTGTTGTGTGCTGTTTGTTCTGTACAAGACCAAGATAATGTGGATTACAAAGGCATTACTTCTGTTGTGTGCTGTTTGTTCTGTACAAGACCAAGGTAATGTGGATTAGAAAGGCATTACTTCTGTTGTGTGCTGTTTGTTCTGTACAAGACCAAGGTAATGTGGATTAGAAAGGCATTACTTCTGTTGTGTGCTGTTTGTTCTGTACAAGACCAAGGTAATGTGTATTACAAAGTCATTACTGTGTAACATGCATACAGCTCCATTCAGTTCATATTAAGTAACGCCTCACTTGGTTCACTAGTACTACATAGTATCACACTCAGATACGCCATCTGTTGGCTTGGCTACATCTCGTAACAACTTCAAACGATCAACCCTGTTTTTTTCGCTTGGACATCATTGCAGGCATGATAGAACAGCAGAGTATGTACTACAATGTTTTTTTACCACAATGCTGGATGCTCATTTCCTCAAAACAATAACCATAACAAACGTGCTTGGAACGGCCATCTTGGATCTCACTGTGCCTGGAACAGCCATCTTGGATCTCACTGTACCTGGAACGGCCATCTTGGATCTCACTGTACCTGGAACGGCCATCTTGGATCTCACTGTGTCTGGAACGGCCATCTTGGATCTCACTGTGTCTGGAACGGCTATCTTGGATCTCACTGACCCTGGAACGGCCATCTTGGATCTCACTGTGTCTGGAATGGCCATCTTGGATCTCAGTGTGCCTGGAACGGCCATCTTGGATCTCACTGTGCCTGGAACGGCCATCTTGGATCTCAATGTGCCTGGAACGGCCATCTTGGATCTCACTGTGCCTGGAACGGCCATCTTGGAACTCAATGTGCCTGGAACGGCCATCTTGGATCTCAATGTGCCTGGAACGGCCATCTTGGATCTCAGCTGACAATATACAATGTTTGTTCTTTTAAGCTGTTCTGATATACTGACTCACTAACCCAACTTTTGTTCTCTCTCTCTCCTCTCTCGTTCCATTCATGCACACATACACACTCACACTGACACTCACACTCACTCACACACTCACTCACACACTCTCACTCACACTCTCACTCACACTCTCACTCACACACTCTCACTCACACACTCTCACTCACACTCACTCACACACTCACACTCACACACTCTCACTCACACACTCACTCACACACTCACACACGCACTCTCACACACTCTCACTCACACTCACACACAAACACTCACACTCACACACTCACACTCACACACTCACTCACTCTCTCACAGGGAAGTGGGTACTATTTGGGACTCTCCAGCAGAAGGCCCTTTGTTTGGTTTATTTTGGTCTCGTTCGCTAATTATCCATTAAGCCATTTAATTACGTGCTCATCTTCGTTAGCCTCCTTGGTAATTGCTGGACTGTGTGTGTGTGTGTGTGTGATTAGACAACAGAGTCATTTGGGAGACGTTGAGCGATGAAGACCAGGGCCTTTTCAGTCATGAAGAGTTACACAGTTTTAGTTTGAATACCTGAAAGGAGGATTTTCTGAAACGACCAGACTGGAAATAACCGTCATCATTGGTCTCCATCTCAATAGTCAGGAGTGGCTTCCTGTCCTTGTTCCTACTCCGTCATTAACCAGGTCAAAGTGTGGAAGATCATATTCTGTGTGTGTGTGTGTGTGTGTGTGTGTGTGTGTGTGTGTGTGTGTGTGTGTGTGTGTGTGTGTGTGTGTGTGTGTTTTAGCGCCTGCGTGTGTTTAATCTTCGTGTCGTGCCGACATCATGTCAGAGTCACTGATTGACTGACAGCTCTACTATCCCGACATCATGTCAGAGTCACTGATTGGCTAACATGGAGCTCTACTATCCCGACATCATGTCAGAGTCACTGATTGACTGACATGGAGCTCTAGTATCCCGACATCATGTCAGAGTCACTGATTGACTGACAGCTCTACTATCCCGACATCATGTCAGAGTCACTGATTGACTGACAGCTCTACTATCCCGACATCATGTCAGAGTCACTGATTGGCTGACATGGAGCTCTACTATCCCGACATCATGTCAGAGTCACTGATTGGCTGACATGGAGCTCTACTATCCCGACATCATGTCAGAGTCACTGATTGACTGACATGGAGCTCTACTATCCCGACATCATGTCAGAGTCACTGATTGGCTGACATGGAGCTCTACTATCCCGACATCATGTCAGAGTCACTGATTGGCTGACATGGAGCTCTACTATCCCGACATCATGTCAGAGTCACTGATTGACTGACATGGAGCGCTACTATCCCGACATCATGTCAGAGTCACTGATTGACTGACATGGAGCTCTACTATCCCGACATCATGTCAGAGTCACTGACTGACTGACATCTCTACTATCTATTGATGTCTCCAGTGATGTCAGAGGAACCTAGAGGAAGTAGCTGAGGAAATGGAGTCGTCCGTCAGTTGGCCGACCAACCAGAAACATAGCTTTGTAGTTGTGGTAAATTATGATGATGGTGAGGATGATGATGGTGGTGATGATGATGATGATTTCACCAGTGGGACCACATATGTTATTGTCGTTGAAGTGTTTAACCGAGAGAGACGGAAGAAAAGAGGGATATTGTGAGAGATAGAGAGAGAGACACAGGGAGACAAAGGGAGAAAATGAGCAAGACAGACAGAAAGAGAGACAGAAATACAGACAGACAGACACAGAGAGAGACAGAAATACAGGCAGGCAGGCAGGCAGGCAGGCAGGCAGGCAGGCAGACAGACATTAATATTAATTCAGCTTTTCCAGCTGTCTCATTTATATTGTGTTTAAACCACTTCCTGAATCCACAGTGAATACATCATGAGTAACACCAATCCTCCATGTAAAACATCATTGCAGATCCCAGTGTTAATTTACAACAGTTTATAATGGGGTGTGGGTGTGTAATGTTATTCTAATCAAAGTCTATCCTCTGGGTGTTGCTGTTGAGATTAACAATATGGATTGCTGCTGTGAATAAATTGAGAATGCTGTTATATTATGCAAACGGTTGGTCATGGTGTGAACATACTGTCAATTACTGCTCTTGTTCTCACTACTTACTTTTTAATTCTCTTTATTCTCTCCATCTAACCTCTCTCTCTCTCTCTCTCTCTCTCTCTCTCTCTCTCTCTCTCTCTCTCTCTCTCTCTCTCTCTCCCGCTCTCTCTCTACCTCTCTCTACCTCTCTCTCGCTCTCTACTTCTCTCTCTCTCTCTCTCCCGCTCTCTCTCTACCTCTCTCTCGCTCTCTACTTCTCTCTCCCCCTCTCTCTCTCTCTCTCTCTCTCTCTCTCTCTCTCTCTCTACCTCTCTCTCGCTCTCTACTTCTCTCTCCTCTCTCTCTCCCTCTTCTACCTCGCTCCCTCTTCTACCTCGCTCCCCCTCACATATTTTCTCTTGCTCTCTCAACCTCTCACCTTTTTCAGCTCGCTCTGCATTCTTCACTTTCTCTCTCTCTCTCTGTCTCTCTCTCTCTCTCTCTCTCTGTCTCTCTCTCTCTCTCTCTCTCTCTCTCTCTACCTCTCTCTCTTTCTCTCTCACTCTCTACCTCTCTCTCTTTCTCTCTCGTCTCTGTGTGGTCCAGAAGGTGTTATATGTGATTGTTTTAATCCTTCATGGTTTCTATGTTGGTTTTCTAGATGATCAATTTAAATCTCTCTCTCCCTCCATCTCTCTCTTCCTCTCTCACACTCTCTCTCTTCCTCTCTCCATCTCTCTCTTCCTCTCTCTCTCTCTCTCTCCATCTCTTTGTCCATCAGGTTGTGTTGGTGGTCAGTACCAGCGGAAGCTGTACAAGGATCTGTTGACTAACTATAACCGTCTGGAGAGACCAGTGTTCAACGACTCAGCTCCTATACTGGTGGAACTGGGCTTCACACTGTTACAGATCATAGACGTGGTGAGTCTCTCTCTGTATACTGGTGGAACTGGGCTTCACACTGTTACAGATCATAGACGTGGTGAGTCTCTCTGTATACTGGTGGAACTGGGCTTCACACTGTTACAGATCATAGACGTGGTGAGTCTCTCTCTGTATACTGGTGGAACTGGGCTTCACACTGTTACAGATCATAGACGTGGTGAGTCTCTGTATACTGGTAGAACTGGGTTTCACACTGTTACAGATCATAGACGTGGTGAGTCTCTCTGTATACTGGTAGAACTGGGCTTCACACTGTTACAGATCATAGACGTGGTGAGTCTCTCTGTATACTGGTACAACTGGGTTTCACACTGTTACAGATCATAGACGTGGTGAGTCTCTCTCTGTATACTGGTAGAACTGGGCTTCACACTGTTACAGATCATAGACGTGGTGAGTCTCTCTGTATACTGGTACAACTGGGCTTCACACTGTTACAGATCATAGACATGGTGAGTCTCTCTCTGTATACTGGTAGAACTGGGCTTCACACTGTGTCAATTGGTTAGACAGTCAGGAAAGATAGAGGAACTTATGATACAGTGTGTGTGTGTGTGTGTGTGTGTGTGTGTGTGTGTGTGTGTGTGTGTCAGTCTGTTTTTTGGATGGGTCAGTGAGTTGAGGTAAATATGGATGAAGGCCCATGCTTCCCTAATGTTATTCTGCAGTATCTTCTGATGGAGACCCATGCTTCCCTAATGTTATTCTGCAGTATCTTTTGATGCTGACCCATGCTTCCCTAATGTTATTCTGCAGTATCTTCTGATGGAGACCCATGCTTCCCTAATGTTATTCTGCAGTATCTTCTGATGGAGACCCATGCTTCCCTAATGTTATTCTGCAGTATATTCTGATGGAGACCCATGCTTCCCTAATGTTATTCTGCAGTATCTTCTGATGGAGACCCATGCTTCCCTAATGTTATTCTGCAGTATCTTCTGATGGAGACCCATGCTTCCCTAATGTTATTCAGCAGTATCTTCTTATGGAGACCCATGCTTCCCTAATGTTATTCTGCAGTATCTTCTGATGGAGACCCATGCTTCCCTAATGTTATTCTGCAGTATCTTCTGATGCTGACCCATGCTTCCCTAATGTTATTCTGCAGTATCTTCTGATGCTGACCCATGCTTCCCTAATGTTATTCTGCAGTATCTTCTGATGGAGACCCATGCTTCCCTAATGTTATTCTGCAGTATCTTCTGATGCTGACCCATGCTTCCCTAATGTTATTCTGCAGTATCTTCTGATGCTGACCCATGCTTCCCTAATGTTATTCAGCAGTATCTTCTGATGGAGACCCATGCTTCCCTAATGTTATTCTGCAGTATCTTCTGATGCTGACCCATGCTTCCCTAATGTTATTCAGCAGTATCTTCTGATGCTGACCCATGCTTCCCTAATGTTATTCTGCAGTATCTTCTGATGGAGACCCATGCTTCCCTAATGTTATTCAGCAGTATCTTCTGATGGAGACCCATGCTTCCCTAATGTTATTCAGCAGTATCTTCTGATGGAGACCCATGCTTCCCTAATGTTATTCAGCAGTATCTTCTGATGGAGACCCATGCTTCCCTAATGTTATTCAGCAGTATCTTCTGATGGAGACCCATGCTTCCCTAATGTTATTCAGCAGTATCTTCTGATGGAGACCCATGCTTCCCTAATGTTATTCTGCAGTATCTTCTGATGGAGACCCATGCTTCCCTAATGTTATTCTGCAGTATCTTCTGATGGAGACCCATGCTTCCCTAATGTTATTCTGCAGTATCTTCTGATGGAGACCCATGCTTCCCTAATGTTATTCAGCAGTATCTTCTGATGGAGACCCATGCTTCCCTAATGTTATTCTGCAGTATCTTCTGATGGAGACCCATGCTTATCCATAGCTGTATATTATACTCCCTGATATTATTCATCTACTTAGAAACCCACAGCCCTCACTGTATCCCCTCTGTCTCTCTCTCTCCTTCTCTCACTGTATCCCCTCTGTCTCTCTCTCTCCTTCTCTCTCCTTCTCTCCTCTCTCTCCTTCTCTCTCCTTCTCTCCTCTCTCTCTCCTTCTCTCCTCTCTCTCCTTCTCTCCATCTCTCTCCTCTCTCTCTCCTTCTCTCCCTCCTCTCACTGTATCCCCTCTCTCTCTCCTTCTCTCTCCTTCTCTCTCCTCTCTCTCTCCTTCTCTCTCCTTCTCTCTCCTCTCTCTCTCCTCTCTCCTTCTCTCCTCTCTCTCTCCTTCTCTCTCCTCTCTCTCTCCTTCTCTCCCTCTCTCCTCTCTCTCTCCTTCTCTCCCTCCTCTCACTCTCTCCCTCTGTCTCTCTCTCTCCTCTCTCCTCTCTCTACTTCTCTCCCTCCTCTCACTGTATCCCCTCTGTCTCTCTCTCTCCTTCTCTCTCCTCTCTCTCCTTCTCTCTCCTCTCTCTCCTTCTCTCCCTCCTCTCACTGTATTCCTCCGTCTCTCTCTCTCCTCTCTCCTCTCTCTCATTCTCTCCCTCCTCTCACTGTATCCCCTCTGTCTCTCTCTCTCTCCTTCTCTCTCCTTCTCTCCCCTCTCTCTCCTCTCTCTCTCCTTCTCTCTCCTTCTCTCTCCTCTCTCTCCTCTCGCTGTATCCCCTCATCTCTCTCTCTCCTTCTCTCTCCTTCTCTCTCCTCTCTCTCCTCTCTCTCCTTCTCTCTCCTACTCTCTCCTCTCTCTCCTCTCACTGTATCCCCTCTGTCTCTCTCTCTCCTTCTCTCTCCTTCTCTCTCCTCTCACTGTATCCCCTCTGTCTCTCTCTCTCCTTCTCTCTCCTCTCACTGTATCCCCTCTGTCTCTCTCTCTCCTTCTCTCTCCTCTCTCTCCTCTCTCTCCTCCTCTCACTGTATCCCCTCCGTCTCTCTCTCCTTCTCTCTCCTTCTCTCTCCTCTCTCTCCTTCTCTCCTTCCTCTCACTGTATCCCCTCCGTCTCTCTCTCTACTTCTCCCTCCTTCTCTCTCCTCTCTCTCCTCTCACTGTATCCCCTCTGTCTCTCTCTCCTTCTCTCTCTCCTCTCTCTCCTTCTCCATCCTTCTCTCTCCCTCCTCTCCCTGTCTCCCTCCTTCTCTCTCCTTCTCTCCCTCCTCTCCCTGTCTCTCTCACCCTGTCTCCCTGTCTCCCTCTCTCCATCCCCTTGTATCCTTGTTTTCATTTTGCCACTCCAGAGGGCTTGACTCGCTTTCCCAACACGAAAATTCAATCTTGGAGGGTGATGTGTTGCTCCCCTCCCCCTCACATATTTTCTCATGCTCTCTCAACCTCTCACCTTTTTCAGCTCGCTCTGCATTCTTCACTTTCTCTCTCTCTCTCTGTCTCTCTCTCTCTCTCTCTCTCTCTCTGTCTCTCTCTCTCTCTGTCTCTCTCTCTCTCTCTCTGTCTC
>NC_048583.1:7792931-7842931 GCF_013265735.2 Oncorhynchus mykiss | reverse complement strand
GTAAGCTACAGTGTTGACCTACCATATCTGTAAGCTACAGTATTGACCTACCATATCTGTAAGCTACAGTATTGACCTACCATATCTGTAAGCTACAGTATTGACCTACCATATCTGTAACCTATTGACCTACCATATCTGTAACCTACAGTCTTGAGCTACCATATCTGTAAGCTACAGTATTGACCTACCATATCTGTAAGCTACAGTATTGACCTACCATATCTGTAACCTGCAGCTTTGACCTACCATATCTGTAACCTGCAGCTTTGACCTACCATATCTGTAACCTGCAGCTTTGACCTACCATATCTGTAAGCTACAGTACATTCTCAGAATATTAGCACGACATTCCCAGAATATTTCATAATATTCCCAGAATTCCCAGGGTGAAATGTTCATGTTATGGACAGTGGATTGGAAGCAGAGGGTGTTTTACACCCTCCAATGTGGTTATATTTCAACAGGAGATCAGTGGAACCTCAGACTCTGTTAATTATATTGAATATGTTGTGTGAGCTCTCTCACTCTAAACTGCATAGATAAAAACATGGCCGCTCGTCCTCGGCTCCGCTCGGCCCCAGCCTGGCCCCAGATGGCGAGGGCTCGTAGGCTGTATGGCTGGGAAGCTGTGAAACTGTGAACGCGTGGCTTCCTCTCAATCAGTTCACAGGCTGCGCCTCCGAGCCAGCTGCTGCTCCACTACACCGCTAAACTTGTGCGTGTGTGTGTGTGTGTGTGTGTGTGCGTGAGAGAGAGAGAGAGAGCCCAAATGAGTTTATTGAGCTTGCCTGGTGCAATGAAATCGTCCCAAAAGTGCAAACTCTGAAAGCTTGGTGGAGGCCTGAACTCCAGTGTGATTGGTCCTCACTGATGCTGCTTCTCTACTTTCTAATCATACTAGTGTATTTCTACACTCCATTATAGATGACCAGTAGAGAAGTTAGGAGTGGGGCTGATTTGGCCTTTTGTTTTTGATGGTGATGGTAAGGTGTGTGTGTGTGTGTGTGTGTGTGTGTGTGTGTGTGTGTGTGTGTGTGTGTGTGTGTGTGTGTGTGTGTGTTAGTGAATAATGTAGGAGCGTGGCTCACCATGACCATGGCTCCATCTGGAGGAAGTGGGACAGGTCACAACACTCACCGTCTGACACACACACACACACACATACACACAGAGAGAGAGCAACCCATTGCCCTGTGTCCCAAAACATACTTTCTGGGTCACACACACACATTCTAGGAAAAAAACAGTCCTTAAGACCAATCTGTTCATTTAAGGAGAGAGAGGGAGGACAGAGAGACAAAACAGTCCTTAAGACCAATCTGTTCATTTAAGGAGAGAGAGGGAGGACAGAGAGACAGAGGGAGGACAGAGAGACAGAGGGAGGACAGAGAGACAAAACAGTCCTTATAACCAATCTGTTCATTTAGGGAGACAGAGGGAGGACAGAGAGACAGAGGGAGGACAGAGAGACAGAGGGAGGACAGAGAGACAGAGGGAGGACTGAGAGACAGAAGGAGAACAGAGAGACAGAGGGAGGACAGAGAGACAGAGGGATAAAACAGTCCTTAAGACCAATCTGTTCATTTAAGGGAGACAGAGGGATGACAGAGAGACAGAGGGATAAAAGGAGGAAGAGCTATTTAGAATCAAGGCTTGTTCTTTTAGTCATGTGATTGGATGTCCATTGTTCTTTTAGTCATGTGATTGGATGTTCATTGTTCTTTTAGTCATGTGATTGGATGTCTATTGTTCTTTTAGTCATGTGACTGGATGTCTATTGTTCTTTTAGCCATGTGATTGGATGTCCATTGTTCTTTTAGTCATGTGATTGGATGTTCATTGTTCTTTTAGTCATGTGATTGGATGTCTATTGTTCTTTTAGTCATGTGATTGGATGTCCATTGTTCTTTTAGTCATGTGATTAGATGTCTATTGTTATTTTAGTCATGTGATTGGATGTCCATTGTTCTTTTAGTCATGTGATTGGATGTCCATTGTTCTTTTAGTCATGTGATTGGATGTCTATTCTTTTAGTCATGTGATTGGATGTCTATTGTTCTTTTAGTCATGTGATTGGATGTCCATTGTTCTTTTAGTCATGTGATTGGATGTCTATTGTTCTTTTAGTCATGTGATTGGATGTCTATTGTTCTTTTAGTCATGTGATTGGATGTCCATTGTTCTTTTAGTCATGTGATTGGATGTCCATTGTTCTTTTAGTCATGTGATTGGATGTCCATTGTTCTTTTAGTCATGTGATTGGATGTCCATTGTTCTTTTAGTCATGTGATTGGATGTCTATTGTTCTTTTAGTCATGTGATTGGATGTCTATTGTTCTTTTAGTCATGTGATTGGATGTCCATTGTTCTTTTAGTCATGTGATTGGATGTCCATTGTTCTTTTAGTCATGTGACTGGATGTCTATTGTTCTTTTAGTCATGTGATTGGATGTCCATTGTTCTTTTAGTCATGTGATTGGATGTCTATTGTTCTTTTAGTCATGTGATTGGATGTCTATTGTTCTTTTAGTCATGTGATTGGATGTCTATTGTTCTTTTAGTCATGTGATTGGATGTCCTAGAGAGAGAGTCCTGGTCTTGTTGTTGTCCATGATGTTCTTTAATACATACCACATCAGAGGGATTCCCAACAGGGATGGGACTGCTGATCCTGGGTTTCCCTGATGACATTCGCTGTATGTGAGGTATTACAGCCTGATCCTGTGTTCTAATTGGCACCCTATTCCCGAAAGAGCCCTATGGGCCCTGGTCCAAAGTAGTGCACTATATAGGGAATAGGGTGCCATTTTGTAAAGTATTAAATCGGTGTGTTTTCAGCATGCTGTTGAGGTGACAAGGATAGATTGCATTTTAGATTGCATTTTTTGAAGCTTCCATTTTCGTTGTCTGTGTATTATTCAATAAACCACAGGCAGGATATACAGTTATATATCTTCCCTGGTATTCCCAACTGAGGTAATGGGACGTGCAGTTCCCGGAGTTTCCCAGATTAAATATGCTATTTGTGAGGTATTCAATTGTAGTATTTTCATCAAGTCGTTGCTTGTGAGGTGAACGGTGATTGGATTTTAAATATTACAGAGGATTACGCTTTCACAGTTTTAATTTCCTACACTCGTTAATTGGATAGTATGTGCTGTCAATCACTACCCTGATCCAATCAGAGCCCTCTGATGGGGAGGTTAGAGCGATCCCATTGGGTTTCTATTCAACCAAAACAAAGCGGTGGGGTGTAACGTAAGGGGGAAATACATTAATAATAAAACCAAGATAACTGTTGTAGCAGAGAGCAGAGAAAGGACTTTGTGTTTACGAGCCTGGTTGTTGAGAATGGACTTACATGGTACGCTGCTGCACAGCTGGGGGAGAGGAGAGATGAGGAGAGAGATATAGAGAGGAGAGATGAGTAAGATAGAGAGAGTGAAGATTGAGACAGGAGCGGGAGATGAAATCACACTAGAGTCTGGACAGGACAGAAGAGGAGAGGAGAGAACAGGACATAAAGCTGAGATATCGCCTGGAGGAGGGGGGGACTGTGGACTGTCATGTCAGGAACACCCTGCTAGCTTCACTCTACTGTTAGTACTGTAGACCTGCATCTCAGAGAGCGGGGGAGATATCGCCTGGGGGAGTGGGGGACTGTGGACTGTCATGTCAGGAACACCCTGCTAGCTTCACTCTACTGTTAGTACTGTAGACCTGCATCTCAGAGAGCGGGGGAGATATCGCCTGGGGGAGTGGGGGACTGTGGACTGTGATGTCAGGAACACCCTGCTAGCTTCACTCTACTGTTAGTACTGTAGACCTGCATCTCAGAGAGCGGGGGAGATATCGCCTGGGGGAGTGGGGGACTGTGGACGGTCATGTCAGGAACACCCTGCTAGCTTCACTCTACTGTTAGTACTGTAGACCTGCATCTCAGAGAGCGGGGGAGATATCGCCTGGAGGAGGGGGGGACTGTGGACGGTCATGTCAGGAACACCCTGCTAGCTTCACTCTACTGTTAGTACTGTAGACCTGCATCTCAGAGAGCGGGGGAGATATCGCCTGGGGGAGTGGGGGACTGTGGACGGTCATGTCAGGAACACCCTGCTAGCTTCACTCTACTGTTAGTACTGTAGACCTGCATCTCAGAGAGCGGGGGAGATATCGCCTGGGGGAGTGGGGGACTGTGGACGGTCATGTCAGGAACACCCTGCTAGCTTCACTCTACTGTTAGTACTGTAGACCTGCATCTCAGAGAGCGGGGGAGATATCGCCTGGAGGAGGGGGGGACTGTGGACGGTCATGTCAGGAACACCCTGCTAGCTTCACTCTACTGTTAGTACTGTAGACCTGCATCTCAGAGAGCGGGGGAGATATCGCCTGGAGGAGGGGGGGACTGTGGACTGTCATGTCAGGAACACCCTGCTAGCTTCACTCTACTGTTAGTACTGTAGACCTGCATCTCAGAGAGCGGGGGAGATATCGCCTGGGGGAGTGGGGGACTGTGGACTGTCATGTCAGGAACACCCTGCTAGCTTCACTCTACTGTTAGTACTGTAGACCTGCATCTCAGAGAGCGGGGGAGATATCGCCTGGGGGAGTGGGGGACTGTGGACGGTCATGTCAGGAACACCCTGCTAGCTTCACTCTACTGTTAGTACTGTAGACCTGCATCTCAGAGAGCGGGGGAGATATTGCCTGGGGGAGGGGGGGACTGTGGACGGTCATGTCAGGAACACCCTGCTAGCTTCACTCTACTGTTAGTACTGTAGACCTGCATCTCAGAGACTCTTCGTCACAGACAGGGTTTCAGATGACTTCCTGCTTTGTGACACAGACAGGGTTTCAGATGACTTCCTGCTTTGTGACACACAGGGTTTCAGATGACAGCCTGCTTTGTGACACAGACAGACAGGGTTTCAGATGACTTCCTGCTTTGTGACACACAGGGTTTCAGATGACTTCCTGCTTTGTGACACAGACAGGGTTTCAGATGACTTCCTGCTTTGTGACACAGACAGACAGGGTTTCAGATGACAGCCTGCTTTGTGACAGACAGGGTTTCAGATGACAGCCTGCTTTGTGACACAGACAGACAGGGTTTCAGATGACAGCCTGCTTTGTGACAGACAGGGTTTCAGATGACAGTCTGCTTTGTGACACAGACAGACAGGGTTTTAGATGACTTCCTGCTTTGTGACACAGACAGGGTTTCAGATGACTTCCTGCTTTGTGACACAGACAGACAGGGTTTCAGATTACTTCCTGCTTTGTGACACAGGACAGGGTTTCAGATGACTTCCTGCTTTGTGACACAGATAGACAGGGTTTCAGATGACTTCCTGCTTTGTGACACAGACAGACAGGGTTTCAGATGACTTCCTGCTTTGTGACACAGACAGACAGGGTTTCAGATTACTTCCTGCTTTGTGACACAGACAGGGTTTCAGATGACTTCCTGCTTTGTGACACAGCGGGGTGAATCCTAACTTCTCTTAGTCTTACGTTCATGTCCAGGGGAGTCTAAGTGAGTGGAAGTTAGGGGTTTTGCCAGTATCATTAGACACTGACTACGATGAGCATCTCTAGCTTTAGATTGCATATCTAGTGTATCTCTGAAGGTCTCTCTCATTAAGAGATATAGAGGTGGGATGACCACCGCTGGCAGAGTTCTGTCATTAACATTCCTCCTAGATATTTACATACAGTGTGTAATTAGTGTGTGTGCTCTGCTTACGAATGAGCTCCTTGTCGCTAGTGTAGCATTGTCATTAACAGACACTCCTATCTGTCATTAAGACAGATTCAGATCCACTGATATACTTGATCCTTAGCTGAAGGGAAAGAGTTTTTAACTGTCTCCCTCCTCTACCACGTCCAAAACAACTTGTTAGACAGTTCAGTAGCTCCGAGACATTCACTAATGATGTGTATCATTCAGGAGGCTGTAAATAAATAAACATGGAATGCTTATACAAATATAAAGGTTTTTTTTTCTACAACGTGCTGGAATGTTTGTTCGCGTCTTCACTCGGTTTTCATGGTAATGTTTTACTGTCATTTGGTGACGCCCACCTGTGCCAAGTTAGATCATGTTACCCTGTATTAGCTTGATGTACCGTGTAGCACTGTTTTAAATACTACCCTGTATTAGCTTGATGTACCGTGTAGCACTGTTTTAAATACTACCCTGTATTAGCTTGATGTACTGTGTAGCACTGTTTTAAATACTACCCTGTATTAGCTTGATGTACCGTGTAGCACTGTTTTAAATACTACCCTGTATTAGCTTGATGTACCGTGTAGCACTGTTTTAAATACTACCCTCTCAGCCCACTAATGCTGAGATTCACCCTCAAGACCAAAGAGAACAACCAAACTTTTCTCCTCCTGGCTGATGTTTGGTTTGTGGTCATCCTGTAGAACAGGGGATCAGCTGTCTTCCTCTCTCTCTCTCTCTCTCTCTCTTTCGTCGTATCCAACTTCAATGTCCATCCTTCGCTGTCCCCTCTCTTCTTCTCCTCCCTCCTCCTCCTCCTCCTCCCTCCTTCATCGTTCCTGGAAGCCGTTCCGGAACAAACACAGACCAAATGTTACAACGAAGCCCTGCCAAGATGGCCGCCTTCCATCTGAAAACACATTTTAACTGCAAGTGTTTTGATACTCACACCAGAGCCAACATCCCCCTCAGCGGTTTAGTTTTCTTTAGTTTAGTCATCCGTTAGTTTAGGGATGAATTTATACGAGCCACAGCCAGAACTCCACCGTCTGTATTAGATACAGTAGTCTCTACAGTCTGTATTAGATACAGTAGTCTCTACAGTCTGTATTAGATACAGTAGTCTCTACAGTCTGTATTAGATACAGTAGTCTCTACAGTCTGTATTAGATATAGTAGTCTCCAGAACTCTACAGTCTGTATTAGATACAGTAGTCTCTACAGTCTGTATTAGATTCAGTAGTCTCTACAGTCTGTATTAGATACAGTAGTCTCTACAGTCTGTATTAGATACAGTAGTCTCTACAGTCTATATTAGATACAGTAGTCCCCAGAACTCTACAGTCTGTATTAGATACAGTCGTCTCCAGAACTCTACAGTCTGTATTAGATACAGTAGTCTCTAGAACTCTACAGTCTGTATTAGATACAGTAGTCTCCAGAACTCTACAGTCTGTATTAGATACAGTAGTCTCCAAAACTCTACAGTCTGTATTAGATACGGTAGTCTCTACAGTCTGTATTAGATACAGTAGTCTCCAGAACTCTACAGTCTGTATTAGATACAGTAGCCTCCAGAACTCTACAGTCTGTATTAGATACGGTAGTCTCTACAGTCTGTATTAGATACAGTAGTCTCCAGAACTCTACAGTCTGTATTAGATACAGTAGTCTCTACAGTCTGTATTAGATACAGTAGTCTCCAAAACTCTACAGTCTGTATTAGATACGGTAGTCTCCAGAACTCTACAGTCTGTATTAGATATTAGTAGTCTCCAGAACTCTACAGTCTATATTAGATACAGTAGTCTCTACAGTCTGTATTAGATACGGTAGTCTCCAGAACTCTACAGTCTGTATTAGATACAGTAGTCTCCAGAACTCTATAGTCTATATTAGATACGGTAGTCTCAAGAACTCTACAGTCTGTATTAGATAAAGTAGTCTCTACAGTCTGTATTAGATACAGTAGTCTCCAGAACTCTACAGTCTGTATTAGATACAGTAGTCTCCAGAACTCTACAGTCTGTATTAGATATTAGTAGTCTCCAGAACTCTACAGTCTATATTAGATACAGTAGTCTCTACAGTCTGTATTAGATACGGTAGTCTCCAGAACTCTACAGTCTGTATTAGATACAGTAGTCTCCAGAACTCTACAGTCTATATTAGTTACGGTAGTCTCTAGAACTCTACAGTCTGTATTAGATACGGTAGTCTCTACAGTCTATATTATATACAGTAGTCTCCAGAACTCTACAGTCTGTTTTAGATACGGTAGTCTGTACAGTCTGTATTATATACAGTAGTCTCCAGAACTCTACAGTCTGTATTAGATACGGTAGTCTCCAGAACTCTACAGTATGTATTAGATACACTAGTCTCTACAGTCTGTATTATATACAGTAGTCTCCAGAACTCTACAGTCTGTATTAGATACGGTAGTCTCTACAGTCTGTATTAGATACGGTAGTCTCTACAGTCTGTATTAGATACGTTAGTCTCTACAGTCTGTATTAGATACGGTAGTCTCTACAGTCTGTATTATATACAGTAGTCTCCAGAACTCCACCGTCTGTATTAGATACGGTAGTCTCCAGAACTCTACAGTCTGTATTAGATACAGTAGTCTCTACAGTCTGTATTCGATACGGTAGTCTCCAGAACTCTACAGTCTGTATTAGATACAGTAGTCTCTACAGTCTGTATTAGATACAGTAGTCTCCAGAACTCTACAGTCTGTATTAGATACAGTAGTCTCTACAGTCTGTATTAGATACAGTAGTCTCCAGAACTCTATAGTCTATATTAGATACGGTAGTCTCCAGAACTCTACAGTCTGTATTAGATACAGTAGTCTCTACAGTCTGTATTAGATACAGTAGTCTCCAGAACTCTACAGTCTGTATTAGATACAGTAGTCTCTACAGTCTGCATTAGATACAGTAGTCTCCAGAACTCTACAGTCTGTATTAGATACGGTAGTCTCCAGAACTCTACAGTCTGTATTAGATACAGTAGTCTCTAGAACTCTACAGTCTGTATTAGATACAGTAGTCTCTAGAACTCTACAGTCTGTATTAGATACGGTAGTCTCCAGAACTCTACAGTCTGTATTAGATACGGTAGTCTCCAGAACTCTACAGTCTGTATTAGATATTAGTATTCTCCAGAACTCTACAGTCTATATTAGATACAGTAGTATCTACAGTCTGTATTAGATACGGTAGTCTCCAGAACTCTACAGTCTGTATTAGATATTAGTAGTCTCCAGAACTCTACAGTCTGTATTAGATACAGTAGTCTCTACAGTCTATATTAGATACAGTAGTCCCCAGAACTCTACAGTCTGTATTAGATACAGTCGTCTCCAGAACTCTACAGTCTGTATTAGATACAGTAGTCTCCAAAACTCTACAGTCTGTATTAGATACGGTAGTCTCTACAGTCTGTATTAGATACAGTAGTCTCCAGAACTCTACAGTCTGTATTAGATACAGTAGCCTCCAGAACTCTACAGTCTGTATTAGATACGGTAGTCTCTACAGTCTGTATTAGATACAGTAGTCTCCAGAACTCTACAGTCTGTATTAGATACAGTAGTCTCTACAGTCTGTATTAGATACAGTAGTCTCCAATACTCTACAGTCTGTATTAGATACGGTAGTCTCCAGAACTCTACAGTCTGTATTAGATATTAGTAGTCTCCAGAACTCTACAGTCTATATTAGATACAGTAGTCTCTACAGTCTGTATTAGATACGGTAGTCTCCAGAACTCTACAGTCTGTATTAGATACAGTAGTCTCCAGAACTCTATAGTCTATATTAGATACGGTAGTCTCAAGAACTCTACAGTCTGTATTAGATAAAGTAGTCTCTACAGTCTGTATTAGATACAGTAGTCTCCAGAACTCTACAGTCTGTATTAGATACAGTAGTCTCCAGAACTCTACAGTCTGTATTAGATATTAGTAGTCTCCAGAACTCTACAGTCTATATTAGATACAGTAGTCTCTACAGTCTGTATTAGATACGGTAGTCTCCAGAACTCTACAGTCTGTATTAGATACAGTAGTCTCCAGAACTCTACAGTCTATATTAGTTACGGTAGTCTCTAGAACTCTACAGTCTGTATTAGATACGGTAGTCTCTACAGTCTATATTATATACAGTAGTCTCCAGAACTCTACAGTCTGTTTTAGATACGGTAGTCTGTACAGTCTGTATTATATACAGTAGTCTCCAGAACTCTACAGTCTGTATTAGATACGGTAGTCTCCAGAACTCTACAGTATGTATTAGATACACTAGTCTCTACAGTCTGTATTATATACAGTAGTCTCCAGAACTCTACAGTCTGTATTAGATACGGTAGTCTCTACAGTCTGTATTAGATACGGTAGTCTCTACAGTCTGTATTAGATACGTTAGTCTCTACAGTCTGTATTAGATACGGTAGTCTCTACAGTCTGTATTATATACAGTAGTCTCCAGAACTCCACCGTCTGTATTAGATACGGTAGTCTCCAGAACTCTACAGTCTGTATTAGATACAGTAGTCTCTACAGTCTGTATTCGATACGGTAGTCTCCAGAACTCTACAGTCTGTATTAGATACAGTAGTCTCTACAGTCTGTATTAGATACAGTAGTCTCCAGAACTCTACAGTCTGTATTAGATACAGTAGTCTCTACAGTCTGTATTAGATACAGTAGTCTCCAGAACTCTATAGTCTATATTAGATACGGTAGTCTCCAGAACTCTACAGTCTGTATTAGATACAGTAGTCTCTACAGTCTGTATTAGATACAGTAGTCTCCAGAACTCTACAGTCTGTATTAGATACAGTAGTCTCTACAGTCTGCATTAGATACAGTAGTCTCCAGAACTCTACAGTCTGTATTAGATACGGTAGTCTCCAGAACTCTACAGTCTGTATTAGATACAGTAGTCTCTAGAACTCTACAGTCTGTATTAGATACAGTAGTCTCTAGAACTTTACAGTCTGTATTAGATACGGTAGTCTCCAGAACTCTACAGTCTGTATTAGATATGGTAGTCTCCAGAACTCTACAGTCTGTATTAGATATTAGTATTCTCCAGAACTCTACAGTCTATATTAGATACAGTAGTATCTACAGTCTGTATTAGATACGGTAGTCTCCAGAACTCTACAGTCTGTATTAGATATTAGTAGTCTCCAGAACTCTACAGTCTATATTAGATACAGTAGTCTCTACAGTCTGTATTAGATACGGTAGTCTCCAGAACTCTACAGTCTGTATTAGATACAGTAGTCTCCAGAACTCTACAGTCTATATTAGATACGGTAGTCTCTAGAACTCTACAGTCTGTATTAGATACGGTAGTCTCTACAGTCTGTATTATATACAGTAGTCTCCAGAACTCTACAGTCTGTATTATATACAGTAGTCTCCAGAACTCTACAGTCTGAATTAGATACGGTAGTCTCTACTGTCTGTATTATATACAGTAGTCTCCAGAACTCTACAGTCTGTATTAGATACGGTAGTCTCCAGAACTCTACAGCCTGTATTAGATACGGTAGTCTCCAGAACTCTACAGTCTGTATGAGATACAGTAGTCTCTACATTCTGTATTAGATACAGTAGTCTCCAGAACTCTACAGTCTGTATTATATACAGTAGTCTCCAGAAATCCACTGTCTGTATTAGATACTGTAGTCTCCAGAACTCTACAGTCTGTATTAGATACAGTAGTCTCTACAGTCTGTATTAGATACAGTAGTCTCCAAAACTCTACAGTCTGTATTAGATACGGTAGTCTCCAGAACTCTACAGTCTGTATTAGATATTAGTAGTCTCCAGAACTCTACAGTCTATATTAGATACAGTAGTCTCTACAGTCTTTATTAGATACGGTAGTCTCCAGAACTCTACAGTCTGTATTAGATACAGTAGTCTCCAGAACTCTACAGTCTATATTAGATACGGTAGTCTCTAGAACTCTACAGTCTGTATTAGATACGGTAGTCTCTACAGTCTGTATTATATACAGTAGTCTCCAGAACTCTACAGTCTGTATTATATACAGTAGTCTTCAGAACTCTACAGTCTGTATTAGATACAGTAGTCTCTACTGTCTGTATTATATACAGTAGTCTCCAGAACTCTACAGTCTGTATTAGATACGGTAGTCTCCAGAACTCTACAGTCTGTATTAGATACGGTAGTCTCTACAGTCTGTATTATATACAGTAGTCTCCAGAACTCTACAGTCTGTACGAGATACAGTAGTCTCCAGAACTCTACAGTTTATATTAGATACAGTAGTCTCTACAGTCTATATGGGATACAGTAGTCTCTACAGTCTATATTAGATACAGTAGTCTCTACAGTCTATATGAGATACAGTAGTCTCTACAGTCTGTATTAGATACAATAGTCTCTACAGTCTATATGAGATACAGTAGTCTCTACAGTCTGTATTAGATATAGTAGTCTCCAGAACTCTACAGTCTATATTAGATACAGTAGTCTCTACAGTCTGTATTAGATACAGTAGTCTCTACAGTCTGTATTAGATACAGTAGTCTCTACAGTCTGTATTAGATACAGTAGTCTCTACAGTCTATATGAGATACAGTAGTCTCCAGAACTCTACAGTCTATATGAGATACAGTAGTCTCCAGAACTCTACAGTCTGTATTAGATACGGTAGTCTCCAGAACTCTACAGTCTGTATTAGATACAGTAGTCTCCAGAACTCTACAGTCTGTATGAGATACAGTAGTCTCTACAGTCTGTATTATATACAGTAGTCTCCAGAACTCTACAGTCTGTATTATATACAGTAGTCTCCAGAACTCTACAGTCTGTATTAGATACGGTAGTCTCCAGAACTCTACAGTCTGTATTAGATACGGTAGTCTCCAGAACTCTACAGTCTGTATGAGATACACTAGTCTCCACAGTCTGTATTAGATACGGTAGTCTCCAGAACTCTACAGGCTGTATTAGATACAGTAGTCTCTACAGTCTGTATTAGATACAGTAGTCTCCAGAACTCCACCGTCTGTATTAGATACGGTAGTCTCCAGAACTCTACAGTCTGTATTAGATACGGTAGTCTCTACAGTCTGTATTAGATACAGTAGTCTCCAAAACTCTACAGTCTGTATTAGATATGGTAGTCTCCAGAACTCTACAGTCTGTATTAGATACGGTAGTCTCCAGAACTCTACAGTCTGTATGAGATACAGTAGTCTCTACAATCTGTATTATATACAGTAGTCTCCAGAACTCTACAGTCTGTATTAGATACGGTAGTCTCTACAGTCTGTATTATATACAGTAGTCTTCAGAACTCTACAGTCTGTACGAGATACAGTAGTCTCCAGAACTCTACAGTTTATATTAGATACAGTAGTCTCTACAGTCTATATGAGATACAGTAGTCTCTACAGTCTATATTAGATACAGTAGTCTCTACAGTCTATATGAGATACAGTAATCTCTACAGTCTGTATTAGATACAATAGTCTCTACAGTCTATATGAGATACAGTAGTCTCTACAGTCTGTATTAGATACAGTAGTCTCCAGAACTCTACAGTCTATATTAGATACAGTAGTCTCTACAGTCTGTATTAGATACAGTAGTCTCTACAGTCTATATGAGATACAGTAGTCTCCAGAACTCTACAGTCTATATGAGATACAGTAGTCTCCAGAACTCTACAGTCTGTATTAGATACAGTAGTCTCTAGAACCCTTACAGTCTATATTAGATACAGTAGTCTCTACAGTCTGTATTCGATACAGTAGTCTACAAAACTCTACAGTCTGTATTAGATACAGTAGTCTCCAGAACTCTACAGTCTGTATTAGATACAGTAGTCTCCAGAACTCTATAGTCTATATTAGATACGGTAGTCTCCAGAACTCTACAGTCTGTATTAGATACAGTAGTCTCTACAGTCTGTATTAGATACAGTAGTCTCCAGAACTCTACATTCTGTATTAGATACAGTAGTCTCTACAGTCTGCATTAGATACAGTAGTCTCCAGAACTCTACAGTCTGTATTAGATACAGTAGTCTCCAGAACTCTACAGTCTGTATTAGATACAGTAGTCTCTAGAACTCTACAGTCTGTATTAGATACAGTAGTCTCTAGAACTCTACAGTCTGTATTAGATACAGTAGTCTCCAGAACTCTACAGTCTGTATTATATACAGTAGTCTCCAGAACTCTACAGTCTGTATTAGATACGGTAGTCTCCAGAACTCTACAGTCTTTATTAGATACAGTAGTCTCCAGAACTCTACAGTCTGTATGAGATACAGTAGTCTCTACAGTCTGTATTAGATACGGTAGTCTCCAGAACTCTACAGTCTGTATTATATACAGTAGTCTCCAGAACTCTACAGTCTGTATTAGATACGGTAGTCTCCAGAACTCTACAGTCTGTATTAGATACGGTAGTCTCCAGAACTCTACAGTCTGTATGAGATACACTAGTCTCTACAGTCTGTATTAGATACGGTAGTCTCCAGAACTCTACAGTCTGTATTAGATACAGTAGTCTCTACAGTCTGTATTAGATACAGTAGTCTCCAAAACTCTACAGTCTGTATTAGATACGGTAGTCTCCAGAACTCTACAGTCTGTATTAGATACGGTAGTCTCCAGAACTCTACAGTCTGTATGAGATACAGTAGTCTCTACAGTCTGTATTATATACAGTAGTCTCCAGAACTCTACAGTCTGTATTAGATACGGTAGTCTCTACAGTCTGTATTATATACAGTAGTCTCCAGAACTCTACAGTCTGTACGAGATAGAGTAGTCTCCAGAACTCTACAGTTTATATTAGATAGAGTAGTCTCTACAGTCTATATGAGATACAGTAGTCTCTACAGTCTATATTAGATACAGTAGTCTCTACAGTCTATATGAGATACAGTAGTCTCTACAGTCTGTATTAGATACAATAGTCTCTACAGTCTATATGAGATACAGTAGTCTCTACAGTCTGTATTAGATACAGTAGTCTCCAGAACTCTACAGTCTATATTAGATACAGTAGTCTCTACAGTCTGTATTAGATACAGTAGTCTCTACAGTCTGTATTAGATACAGTAGTCTCTACAGTCTATATGAGATACAGTAGTCTCCAGAACTCTACAGTCTATATGAGATACAGTAGTCTCCAGAACTCTACAGTCTGTATTAGATACGGTAGTCTCCAGAACTCTACAGTCTGTATTAGATACAGTAGTCTCCAGAACTCTACAGTCTGTATGAGATACAGTAGTCTCTACAGTCTGTATTAGATACAGTAGTCTCCAAAACTCTACAGTCTGTATTAGATATGGTAGTCTCCAGAACTCTACAGTCTGTATTAGATACGGTAGTCTCCAGAACTCTACAGTCTGTATGAGATACAGTAGTCTCTACAATCTGTATTATATACAGTAGTCTCCAGAACTCTACAGTCTGTATTAGATACGGTAGTCTCTACAGTCTGTATTATATACAGTAGTCTTCAGAACTCTACAGTCTGTACGAGATACAGTAGTCTCCAGAACTCTACAGTTTATATTAGATACAGTAGTCTCTACAGTCTATATGAGATACAGTAGTCTCTACAGTCTATATTAGATACAGTAGTCTCTACAGTCTATATGAGATACAGTAATCTCTACAGTCTGTATTAGATACAATAGTCTCTACAGTCTATATGAGATACAGTAGTCTCTACAGTCTGTATTAGATACAGTAGTCTCCAGAACTCTACAGTCTATATTAGATACAGTAGTCTCTACAGTCTGTATTAGATACAGTAGTCTCTACAGTCTATATGAGATACAGTAGTCTCCAGAACTCTACAGTCTATATGAGATACAGTAGTCTCCAGAACTCTACAGTCTGTATTAGATACAGTAGTCTCTAGAACCCTTACAGTCTATATTAGATACAGTAGTCTCTACAGTCTGTATTCGATACAGTAGTCTACAAAACTCTACAGTCTGTATTAGATACAGTAGTCTCCAGAACTCTACAGTCTGTATTAGATACAGTAGTCTCCAGAACTCTATAGTCTATATTAGATACGGTAGTCTCCAGAACTCTACAGTCTGTATTAGATACAGTAGTCTCTACAGTCTGTATTAGATACAGTAGTCTCCAGAACTCTACATTCTGTATTAGATACAGTAGTCTCTACAGTCTGCATTAGATACAGTAGTCTCCAGAACTCTACAGTCTGTATTAGATACAGTAGTCTCCAGAACTCTACAGTCTGTATTAGATACAGTAGTCTCTAGAACTCTACAGTCTGTATTAGATACAGTAGTCTCTAGAACTCTACAGTCTGTATTAGATACAGTAGTCTCCAGAACTCTACAGTCTGTATTATATACAGTAGTCTCCAGAACTCTACAGTCTGTATTAGATACGGTAGTCTCCAGAACTCTACAGTCTTTATTAGATACAGTAGTCTCCAGAACTCTACAGTCTGTATGAGATACAGTAGTCTCTACAGTCTGTATTAGATACGGTAGTCTCCAGAACTCTACAGTCTGTATTATATACAGTAGTCTCCAGAACTCTACAGTCTGTATTAGATACGGTAGTCTCCAGAACTCTACAGTCTGTATTAGATACGGTAGTCTCCAGAACTCTACAGTCTGTATGAGATACACTAGTCTCTACAGTCTGTATTAGATACGGTAGTCTCCAGAACTCTACAGTCTGTATTAGATACAGTAGTCTCTACAGTCTGTATTAGATACAGTAGTCTCCAAAACTCTACAGTCTGTATTAGATACGGTAGTCTCCAGAACTCTACAGTCTGTATTAGATACGGTAGTCTCCAGAACTCTACAGTCTGTATGAGATACAGTAGTCTCTACAGTCTGTATTATATACAGTAGTCTCCAGAACTCTACAGTCTGTATTAGATACGGTAGTCTCTACAGTCTGTATTATATACAGTAGTCTCCAGAACTCTACAGTCTGTACGAGATAGAGTAGTCTCCAGAACTCTACAGTTTATATTAGATAGAGTAGTCTCTACAGTCTATATGAGATACAGTAGTCTCTACAGTCTATATTAGATACAGTAGTCTCTACAGTCTATATGAGATACAGTAGTCTCTACAGTCTGTATTAGATACAATAGTCTCTACAGTCTATATGAGATACAGTAGTCTCTACAGTCTGTATTAGATACAGTAGTCTCCAGAACTCTACAGTCTATATTAGATACAGTAGTCTCTACAGTCTGTATTAGATACAGTAGTCTCTACAGTCTGTATTAGATACAGTAGTCTCTACAGTCTATATGAGATACAGTAGTCTCCAGAACTCTACAGTCTATATGAGATACAGTAGTCTCCAGAACTCTACAGTCTGTATTAGATACGGTAGTCTCCAGAACTCTACAGTCTGTATTAGATACAGTAGTCTCCAGAACTCTACAGTCTGTATGAGATACAGTAGTCTCTACAGTCTGTATTATATACAGTAGTCTCCAGAACTCTACAGTCTGTATTATATACAGTAGTCTCCAGAACTCTACAGTCTGTATTAGATACTGTAGTCTCCAGAACTCTACAGTCTGTATTAGATACGGTAGTCTCCAGAACTCTACAGTCTGTATGAGATACACTAGTCTCTACAGTCTGTATTAGATACGGTAGTCTCCAGAACTCTACAGTCTGTATTAGATACAGTAGTCTCTACAGTCTGTATTAGATACAGTAGTCTCCAGAACTCCACCGTCTGTATTAGATACGGTAGTCTCCAGAACTCTACAGTCTGTATTAGATACAGTAGTCTCTACAGTCTGTATTAGATACAGTAGTCTCCAAAACTCTACAGTCTGTATTAGATATGGTAGTCTCCAGAACTCTACAGTCTGTATTAGATACGGTAGTCTCCAGAACTCTACAGTCTGTATGAGATACAGTAGTCTCTACAGTCTGTATTATATACAGTAGTCTCCAGAACTCTACAGTCTGTATTAGATACGGTAGTCTCTACAGTCTGTATTATATACAGTAGTCTTCAGAACTCTACAGTCTGTACGAGATACAGTAGTCTCCAGAACTCTACAGTTTATATTAGATACAGTAGTCTCTACAGTCTATATGAGATACAGTAGTCTCTACAGTCTATATTAGATACAGTAGTCTCTACAGTCTATATGAGATACAGTAGTCTCTACAGTTTGTATTAGATACAGTAGTCTCCAGAACTCTACAGTCTGTATTAGATACGGTAGTCTCTACAGTCTGTATTATATACAGTAGTCTCCAGAACTCTACAGTCTGTACGAGATACAGTAGTCTCCAGAACTCTACAGTTTATATTAGATACAGTAGTCTCTACAGTCTATATGGGATACAGTAGTCTCTACAGTCTATATGAGATACAGTAGTCTCTACAGTCTATATTAGATACAGTAGTCTCTACAGTCTATATGAGATACAGTAGTCTCTACAGTCTGTATTAGATACAATAGTCTCTACAGTCTATATGAGATACAGTAGTCTCTACAGTCTGTATTAGATACAGTAGTCTCCAGAACTCTACAGTCTATATTAGATACAGTAGTCTCTACAGTCTGTATTAGATACAGTAGTCTCTACAGTCTGTATTAGATACAGTAGTCTCTACAGTCTATATGAGATACAGTAGTCTCCAGAACTCTACAGTCTATATGAGATACAGTAGTCTCCAGAACTCTACAGTCTGTATTAGATACGGTAGTCTCCAGAACTCTACAGTCTGTATTAGATACAGTAGTCTCCAGAACTCTACAGTCTGTATGAGATACAGTAGTCTCTACAGTCTGTATTATATACAGTAGTCTCCAGAACTTTACAGTCTGTATTATATACAGTAGTCTCCAGAACTCTACAGTCTGTATTAGATACTGTAGTCTCCAGAACTCTACAGTCTGTATTAGATACGGTAGTCTCCAGAACTCTACAGTCTGTATGAGATACACTAGTCTCTACAGTCTGTATTAGATACGGTAGTCTCCAGAACTCTACAGTCTGTATTAGATACAGTAGTCTCTACAGTCTGTATTAGATACAGTAGTCTCCAGAACTCCACCGTCTGTATTAGATACGGTAGTCTCCAGAACTCTACAGTCTGTATTAGATACAGTAGTCTCTACAGTCTGTATTAGATACAGTAGTCTCCAAAACTCTACAGTCTGTATTAGATATGGTAGTCTCCAGAACTCTACAGTCTGTATTAGATACGGTAGTCTCCAGAACTCTACAGTCTGTATGAGATACAGTAGTCTCTACAGTCTGTATTATATACAGTAGTCTCCAGAACTCTACAGTCTGTATTAGATACGGTAGTCTCTACAGTCTGTATTATATACAGTAGTCTTCAGAACTCTACAGTCTGTATGAGATACAGTAGTCTCCAGAACTCTACAGTTTATATTAGATACAGTAGTCTCTACAGTCTATATGAGATACAGTAGTCTCTACAGTCTATATTAGATACAGTAGTCTCTACAGTCTATATGAGATACAGTAGTCTCTACAGTTTGTATTAGATACAGTAGTCTCCAGAACTCTACAGTCTGTATTAGATACGGTAGTCTCTACAGTCTGTATTATATACAGTAGTCTCCAGAACTCTACAGTCTGTACGAGATACAGTAGTCTCCAGAACTCTACAGTTTATATTAGATACAGTAGTCTCTACAGTCTATATGGGATACAGTAGTCTCTACAGTCTATATTAGATACAGTAGTCTCTACAGTCTATATGAGATACAGTAGTCTCTACAGTCTGTATTAGATACAATAGTCTCTACAGTCTATATGAGATACAGTAGTCTCTACAGTCTGTATTAGATATAGTAGTCTCCAGAACTCTACAGTCTATATTAGATACAGTAGTCTCTACAGTCTGTATTAGATACAGTAGTCTCTACAGTCTGTATTAGATACAGTAGTCTCTACAGTCTATATGAGATACAGTAGTCTCCAGAACTCTACAGTCTATATGAGATACAGTAGTCTCCAGAACTCTACAGTCTGTATTAGATACGGTAGTCTCCAGAACTCTACAGTCTGTATTAGATACAGTAGTCTCCAGAACTCTACAGTCTGTATGAGATACAGTAGTCTCTACAGTCTGTATTATATACAGTAGTCTCCAGAACTCTACAGTCTGTATTATATACAGTAGTCTCCAGAACTCTACAGTCTGTATTAGATACGGTAGTCTCCAGAACTCTACAGTCTGTATTAGATACGGTAGTCTCCAGAACTCTACAGTCTGTATGAGATACACTAGTCTCCACAGTCTGTATTAGATACGGTAGTCTCCAGAACTCTACAGGCTGTATTAGATACAGTAGTCTCTACAGTCTGTATTAGATACAGTAGTCTCCAGAACTCCACCGTCTGTATTAGATACGGTAGTCTCCAGAACTCTACAGTCTGTATTAGATACGGTAGTCTCTACAGTCTGTATTAGATACAGTAGTCTCCAAAACTCTACAGTCTGTATTAGATATGGTAGTCTCCAGAACTCTACAGTCTGTATTAGATACGGTAGTCTCCAGAACTCTACAGTCTGTATGAGATACAGTAGTCTCTACAATCTGTGTTATATACAGTAGTCTCCAGAACTCTACAGTCTGTATTAGATACGGTAGTCTCTACAGTCTGTATTATATACAGTAGTCTTCAGAACTCTACAGTCTGTACGAGATACAGTAGTCTCCAGAACTCTACAGTTTATATTAGATACAGTAGTCTCTACAGTCTATATGAGATACAGTAGTCTCTACAGTCTATATTAGATACAGTAGTCTCTACAGGCTATATGAGATACAGTAGTCTCTACAGTCTGTATTAGATACAATAGTCTCTACAGTCTATATGAGATACAGTAGTCTCTACAGTCTGTATTAGATACAGTAGTCTCCAGAACTCTACAGTCTATATTAGATACAGTAGTCTCTACAGTCTGTATTAGATACAGTAGTCTCTACAGTCTGTATTAGATACAGTAGTCTCCAGAACTCTACAGTCTGTATTAGATACAGTAGTCTCTACAGTCTGCATTAGATACAGTAGTCTCCAGAACTCTACAGTCTGTATTAGATACAGTAGTCTCCAGAACTCTACAGTCTGTATTAGATACAGTAGTCTCTAGAACTCTACAGTCTGTATTAGATACAGTAGTCTCTAGAACTCTACAGTCTGTATTAGATACAGTAGTCTCCAGAACTCTACAGTCTGTATTATATACAGTAGTCTCCAGAACTCTACAATCTGTATTAGATACGGTAGTCTCCAGAACTCTACAGTCTGTATTAGATACAGTAGTCTCCAGAACTCTACAGTCTGTATGAGATACAGTAGTCTCTACAGTCTGTATTAGATACGGTAGTCTCCAGAACTCTACAGTCTGTATTATATACAGTAGTCTCCAGAACTCTACAGTCTGTATTAGATACGGTAGTCTCCAGAACTCTACAGTCTGTATTAGATACGGTAGTCTCCAGAACTCTACAGTCTGTATGAGATACACTAGTCTCTACAGTCTGTATTAGATACGGTAGTCTCCAGAACTCTACAGTCTGTATTAGATACAGTAGTCTCTACAGTCTGTATTAGATACAGTAGTCTCCAAAACTCTACAGTCTGTATTAGATACGGTAGTCTCCAGAACTCTACAGTCTGTATTAGATACGGTAGTCTCCAGAACTCTACAGTCTGTATGAGATACATTAGTCTCTACATTCTGTATTATATACAGTAGTCTCCAGATTTCTACAGTCTGTATTAGATACGGTAGTCTCTACAGTCTGTATTATATACAGTAGTCTCCAGAACTCTACAGTCTGTACGAGATACAGTAGTCTCCAGAACTCTACAGTTTATATTAGATAGAGTAGTCTCTACAGTCTATATGAGATACAGTAGTCTCTACAGTCTATATTAGATACAGTAGTCTCTACAGTCTATATGAGATACAGTAGTCTCTACAGTCTGTATTAGATACAATAGTCTCTACAGTCTATATGAGATACAGTAGTCTCTACAGTCTATATTAGATACAGTAGTCTCCAGAACTCTACAGTCTATATTAGATACAGTAGTCTCTACAGTCTGTATTAGATACAGTAGTCTCTACAGTCTGTATTAGATACAGTAGTCTCTACAGTCTATATGAGATACAGTAGTCTCCAGAACTCTACAGTCTATATGAGATACAGTAGTCTCCAGAACTCTACAGTCTGTATTAGATACGGTAGTCTCCAGAACTCTACAGTCTGTATTAGATACAGTAGTCTCCAGAACTCTACAGTCTGTATGAGATACAGTAGTCTCTACAGTCTGTATTATATACAGTAGTCTCCAGAACTCTACAGTCTGTATTATATACAGTAGTCTCCAGAACTCTACAGTCTGTATTAGATACTGTAGTCTCCAGAACTCTACAGTCTGTATTAGATACGGTAGTCTCCAGAACTCTACAGTCTGTATGAGATACACTAGTCTCTACAGTCTGTATTAGATACGGTAGTCTCCAGAACTCTACAGTCTGTATTAGATACAGTAGTCTTTACAGTCTGTATTAGATACAGTAGTCTCCAGAACTCCACCGTCTGTATTAGATACGGTAGTCTCCAGAACTCTACAGTCTGTATTAGATACAGTAGTCTCTACAGTCTGTATTAGATACAGTAGTCTCCAAAACTCTACAGTCTGTATTAGATATGGTAGTCTCCAGAACTCTACAGTCTGTATTAGATACGGTAGTCTCCAGAACTCTACAGTCTGTATGAGATACAGTAGTCTCTACAGTCTGTATTATATACAGTAGTCTCCAGAACTCTACAGTCTGTATTAGATACGGTAGTCTCTACAGTCTGTATTATATACAGTAGTCTTCAGAACTCTACAGTCTGTACGAGATACAGTAGTCTCCAGAACTCTACAGTTTATATTAGATACAGTAGTCTCTACAGTCTATATGAGATACAGTAGTCTCTACAGTCTATATTAGATACAGTAGTCTCTACAGTCTATATGAGATACAGTAGTCTCTACAGTTTGTATTAGATACAGTAGTCTCCAGAACTCTACAGTCTATATTAGATACAGTAGTCTCTACAGTCTGTATTAGATACAGTAGTCTCTACAGTCTGTATTAGATACAGTAGTCTCTACAGTCTATATGAGATACAGTAGTCTCCAGAACTCTACAGTCTATATGAGATACAGTAGTCTCCAGAACTCTACAGTCTGTATTCGATACAGTAGTCTACAGAACTCTACAGTCTGTATTAGATACGGTAGTCTCCAGAACTCTACAGTCTGTATTAGATATGGTAGTCTCTACAGTCTGTATTAGATACAGTAGTCTCCAGAACTCTACAGTCTGTATTAGATACGGTAGTCTCCAGAACTCTACAGTCTGTATTAGATACGGTAGTCTCCAGAACTCTAGAGTCTGTATTAGATACAGTAGTCTCCAGAACTCCTCAGTCTATATTATTATTCTATAATGTTATTCTAACAGAGATGTATTGAAACACCTCTGCTCTTCACCCAGAGTGGAGTCTTATTCTATCAGAGTTATTCTATCAGAGATATTCTATCAGAGATATTCAACAGAGATATTCTATCAGAGATATTCTATCAGAGATATTCTAACAGAGATATTCTAACAGAGATATTCTATCAGAGATATTCTATCAGAGATATTATTTTAGAGATATTCTAACAGAGATATTCTATCAGAGATATTCTATCAGAGATATTCTATCAGAGATATTCTATCAGAGATATTCTAACAGAGATATTCTATCAGAGATATTCTAACAGAGATATTCTAACAGAGATATTCTAACAGAGATATTCTATCAGAGATATTCTAACAGAGATATTCAACAGAGATATTCTAACAGAGATATTCTAAACACCTCTCCTCTGCTCTGAAGACATTTCCTTTTTCTTTTTCCCCTTCTTTTCTTCTCCAGGATGAGAAGAACCAGGTTCTGATGACCAACGCCTGGCTGCAGCTGGTAAGACTGAATTTCTACCCTTTGTGTGTGTGTGTGTGTGTGTGTGTGTGACTCTAGTTCTGTGTGTCTGACCCTCATTTGCAGTATAATAGCCATTTTGTTTGTTTCATTTGCTTGTTGAAGCTGGTGTTTGTATCTTGCGGTGGGCGCTATATGATCTCCCTTCCCAACAGATGTCCATGCCCAAGTCCTTGCAATGAGGGAGGGATATGAAATGTTCAATTAAAATCTCACAATTTCTAATGGTTTATAGGTTTTCCCCCCACTGAGACTTGCTGACGCGAACACAGATCAGATAATGGGCTGGAGTTCAGATCTCTGATTGACTTAGCGAGCCAGTGCTGAATGACAAAATGTCCCAGCTGTTTGGCTTCAGGTTTGGAGCAAGAATTTAGCAAGAAGCATTTTGAATTTTAAAATCTGCATCCCAAATGACACCCTATTCCCAATATAGGGTAGAGCTCTGGTGGAAAGTAAAGCTATGTAGGGAACAGGGTGCCATTTTGGGACGTCTCCTACATCTTCTATTACTGTTGGAAACATAGGAGCCCACAGACAGTCCATCAGGTCATACACCAGGGGGATGGGTAACAACATGGGAACATTATCTATCAGATGATAGTGACACATTGGCTGGAGGTTGGAGAGAAGGTTACATTTCTCCCGCCCTGCGTCTCCATGGCAATGTCCTTTCAGGGTAGCCTGTAAATGAGGCCACAACTTACAGGAGGTTGGTGGGACGTTAATTGGGGAGGGCGGGCTCTTGGTAATGTCTGGAGCTGAATCAGTGGAATGGTATCAGATACATGGGTTCCATTCCATTCGCTCCTTTCCAGCCATTATTATGTGTCGTCCTCCCCTCAGCATCCTCCTCTGACCACAATCCACTGTCCTGTGTTCTTATCTGACCTGTCAGTTTCCCTCAAGGTGAACAGACTCTGACTGGCTGACAGTGGGGTTTTCATCAATAAATTATGCAAGTGTTGGCCTTAATACAGGAGTCCCTTCTCTGCTAATGGGCCGGGGGAGCAATTTTTTTTGCAGACGCTTCAGGTCAAGAGTTACATTAACAAAAAAAATGGATAATTTAGGTAGTCTTTACAACCTGGAGTAGATGATGCATCCTGCTTTAAACCTTTACTTTGTGGAGTCAGCATTTACAATGTTAGACTAGATTCTCAGTGTTCTATCCCAGAATAGATTCTCAGTGTTCTATCCCAGAATAGATTCTCAGTGTTCTATCCCAGAATATATTCTCAGTGTTCTATCCCAGAATAGATTCTCAGTGTTCTATCCTAGAATATATTCTCACAGTGTTCTATCCCAGAATATATTCTCAGTGTTCTATCCTAGAATATATTCTCAGTGTTCTATCCTAGAATATATTCTCACAGTGTTCTATCCCAGAATATATTCTCAGTGTTCTATCCTAGAATATATTCTCAGTGTTCTATCCCAGAATATATTCTCAGTGTTCTATCCCAGAATATATTCTCAGTGTTCTATCCCAGAATAGATTCTCAGTGTTCTATCCCAGAATATATTCTCAGTGTTCTATCCCAGAATATATTCTCAGTGTTCTATCCCAGAATATATTCTCAGTGTTCTATCCCAGAATATATTCTCAGTGTTCTATCCCAGAATAGATTCTCAGTGTTCTATCCCAGAATATATTCTCAGTGTTCTATCCCAGAATATATTCTCAGTGTTCTGTCCCAGAATATATTCTCAGTGTTCTATACCAGAATATATTCTCAGTGTTCTATCCAATAATATATTCTCAGTGTTCTATCCCAGAATAGATTCTCACAGTGTTCTATCCCAGAATATATTCACAGTGTTCTATCCCAGAATATATTCTCAGTGTTCTATACCAGAATATATTCTCAGTGTTCTATCCCAGAATATATTCTCACAGTGTTCTATCCCAGAATAGATTCTCAGTGTTCTGTCCCAGAATATATTCTCAGTGTTCTATCCCAGAGAATATATTCTCAGTGTTCTGTCCCAGAATATATTCTCAGTGTTCTATCCCAGAATAGATTCTCAGTGTTCTATCCCAGAATATATTCTCACAGTGTTCTATCCCAGAATATATTCACAGTGTTCTATCCCAGAATATATTCTCTCAGTGTTCTATCCCAGAATATATTCTCAGTGTTCTATCCCAGAATATATTCTCAGTGTTCTATCCCAGAATATATTCTCTCAGTGTTCTATCCCAGAATATATTCTGTGTTCTATCTCAGAATATATTCCCAGTGTTCTATCCCAGAATATATTCTCAATGTTCTATTCTGGGATGTTACTGTTCCAGGAATGACATTAGCCCTTAATGACATCATCAATTAGAAACATTTAGACTGTTGGACAAACTTTACTCCTCCAATCTATGTTCCTTTTCCAACCTATGTTTAGAGATGTCCTGATGTAGCCTGATGTTCTCTTGATATAAACTGTGTTTAGAGATGTCCTGATGTAGCCTGATGTTCTATTGATATAAACTGTGTTTAGAGATGTCCTGATGTAGCCTGATGTTCTATTGATATAAACTGTGTTTAGAGATGTCCTGATGTAGCCTAGTGTTCTCTTGATATAAACTGTGTTTAGAGATGTCCTGATGTAGCCTAATGTTTCTCTTTGATCTAATTCACCACCACTACAAAGCTTGAACATGAAAGACAGAGAGAGTCAAGGACAGGCCTCTCTAGGACTATAAAAGCCATGTTTGTTCAGAGAAGACTACTAGTGGAGAGATTAGCTACATAAATAACACTGTTTGTCAGGGAAGTCTAGAGGAGGTGACACGATGTTGGCATGCCATGAAGTGTACACATACTCGTATAAACACACACACACACACACACACACACACACACACACACACACACACACACACACACACACACACACACACACACACACAAAATAAATGTGCGTGCACGCAGGCAAGCACACACCAATGTTAACGTTTGTGTGTGTTTGTGTGTGTGTGTCCAATGTACCGGCACTGAGTTTCAGTAGCCACATCAGTAGATGGACTCCCTCTGTGTGTTAGGGAACACACCTATGGCAAAAAAACATCTGAGGACACACAGACAGTCTCACAGCGCATTACACAGACAGTCTCACAGCGCGTTACACAGACAGTCTCACAGCGCGTTACACAGACAGTCTCACAGCGTGTTACACAGACAGTCTCACAGCGTGTTACACAGACAGTCTCACAGCGTGTTACACAGACAGTCTCACAGCGTGTTACACAGACAGTCTCACAGCGCGTTACACAGACAGTCTCACAGCGCGTTACACAGACAGTCTCACAGCGCGTTACACAGACAGTCTCACAGCGCGTTACACAGACAGTGTCACAGCGCGTTACACAGACAGTCTCACAGCGCGTTACACAGACAGTCTCACAGCGCGTTACACAGACAGTCTCACAGCGTGTTACACAGACAGTCTCACAGCGTGTTACACAGACAGTCTCACAGCGTGTTACACAGACAGTCTCACAGCGCGTTACACAGACAGTCTCACAGCGCGTTACACAGACAGTCTCACAGCGCGTTACACAGACAGTCTCACAGCGCGTTACACAGACAGTCTCACAGCGCGTTACACAGACAGTCTCACAGCGCGTTACACAGACAGTCTCACAGCGCGTTACACAGACAGTCTCACAGCGCGTTACACAGACAGTCTCACAGCGCGTTACACAGACAGTCTCACAGCGCGTTACACAGACAGTCTCACAGCGCGTTACACAGACAGTCTCACAGCGCGTTACACAGACAGTCTCACAGCGTGTTACACAGACAGTCTCACAGCGCGTTACACAGACAGTCTCACAGCACGTTACACAGACAGTCTCACAGCGCGTTACACAGACAGTCTCACAGCGCGTTACACAGACAGTCTCACAGCGCGTTACACAGACAGTCTCACAGCGCGTTACACAGACAGTCTCACAGCGCGTTACACAGACAGTCTCACAGCGCGTTACACATCATTTAGTTCAGTCATGTGAGGAAAGGATGTGAAATGCACAACGTCTCTTTTGGAGGTACTTTTATGTGCTTCTATACGGTGGAGTTAGCGTGACTCTCGTGGCCTAATAGAGGGATTAGAAGGTTGAGTCACAGCCCAAAACATGACCCAACCTCCTGCCACTGCTGGCCAAGGGCACAGACATAGGGACCACTTATTGGGAGAAAGGATGGCTGTTCTATTTGATTGAAAGTGTTTTGAAGCTAATTACAGAACTGTCAAGTGCCCTAATGTGTTTTACACACCGTACAGAAGGCCTGTGAATGGATCAGTGTATTTGTGAATTGTCAATGTAAAAACTCTGATCTCTCATCTCCTTCTCTTCTCCATTCTTTCTTTCTTTCTTTCCTCCTCTCCTCTCCTCTCCTCTCCTCTCCTCTCCTCTCCTCTCCTCTCCTCTCCTCTCCTCTCCTCTCCTCTCCTCTCCTCTCCTCTCCTCTCCTCTCATCTCCTCTCTTCTCCTCTCTTCTCCTCTCCTCTCCCTTCTAGCACTGGACAGATACTTACCTCTCCTGGAACCCAGAGAACTTCCCAGGTGTTCAGAACCTTCGTTTCCCCTCCAATCAGATCTGGGTTCCTGATATCCTCCTCTACAACAGGTAGGCCCTCACTGCCACGGTCTCAACCAATAAGCATAGAGCTATGATGTATGAATGACTTAAGTTACTGTAATCTACTGTGTTCTAGTATGGGGGAAAATGGGTCTGGCTAGACAGTGACCGATGTATGTCAGGAGAAGGAGCTGAAGTTGACAAAACAAACTGAGCACAATGTCTGCAGTAGAAGTAAGAAGATGTTTCTGGATTTCAGGGATACAGTATTTTCAACCTAACTTCCATTTCCCCTGAAAAACGGAAGTGGCGCCTCCGCTGAGGTGTCTTTCCCACGTCTGCTACGTTGCAGTAGCAGGCTAGTGGTGTTTAATTTTCTCCTAGGGGAGTTCAATTGATACACATTAGTCCACTAAGTAACCCATTTGTAGACAGACGACTCCCCTGTGGTTTGATTTCACCCTTGGTCAGAGCGTGGACTAATGAAATGACTACGAATTGATTGCCTGCAGGACATAAATAAACCACAATACCCATGAGGCTTTGCATCTGTGGCCCATTGCCATGATGGGTAATGTGTAGGAAGGAGCTGGATGACGAAATCAGTGTTTGTGGATTGTCCACTGTACATGGGATAGAATTACCAAGAGATTCCACTTCCACTGAAGTTGACATAATATTGTTTTCAAAACAGAATAGGAGACAAAAAAATCTGACCCCCCCCCCCAGCTGAAACAGTGCATCTACTCATAAATTGATGTTTGTATCCTTCGATTGATTCTTTTGTTCTTTTTTCTTACGTAGTCACCAAACTATAGTCTCTGCAAACACCTAACCTGGCTTGTAGCCTCCATCTCTCCTGTCCCCGTACGCCCCTGTGTTGTCCGTAGCAGGATCCAGTCCATGGAGATAAATGGAGAGGTCATATGGCTCTGTACAGCTCACGGGTTCAGGGAACGCTCTAGCAGAGCCACTCCCACAGTGCCTTACAGATGGTGGCGTCAGCCATTTTGTTTTTTCAATGAACCCTGAATCGTAACTCTGCCCCCGCCCCGCCTGCTCTCAGTGGTGCCGGACCTAGTTATTAACTGATACAGTTAGTAGATAGACATGGATGTTGATGGTATGGTAGATTTCATACAATACTGATATAGCATAATGGATAGACCCCCCAAAATGATTTTGGTGATATGGTACATTTCAAACAACAGCGTTTTAGTGCTGAAACATCGGCTAGTCTACTGAGGTTGCTGGCTGTCTGACGCCGGTACGGGAATCATACTGACGTCTAGGAACATGTCACCTGGCGATTACCGACTGTGACAGGGTAGAAGGAGACAACAATACCCACCGTCTGTTTGAGATGTGTCTAGGGGACAGGATGTGTGCGTGTTTTCGTGCCCTCTTCCGTTGAGCTGTCAGACTGGGTTGGGTTGAAGGAGCCAGCCAGGGAACCTGGGACCTCTGAGGTAGCTGACAGTGTCAAGTTTCAAGGTTTAATGTCACATGCACAAGTACAGTGAAATGCCTTTCTTGCCGCTCTAACCCCAACAATGTAGTATCAATAACAATGTAAACAATAACAATGTAGTAAACAATAACAATGTAGTAAACAATAACAATGTAGTAAACAATAACAATGTAGTAAACAATAACAATGTAGTAAACAATAACAATGTAGTATCAATAACAATGTAAACAATAACAATGTAGTAAACAATAACAATGTAGTAAACAATAACAATGTAGTAAACAATAACAATGTAAACAATAACAATGTAGTAAACAATAACAATGTAGTAAACAATAACAATGTAGTAAACAATAACAATGTAGTAATCAATAATAATGTAGTATCAATAACAATGTAGTATCAATAACAATGTAGTATCAATAACAATGTAGTATCAATAACAATGTAGTATCAATAACAATGTAAACAATAACAATGTAGTAAACAATAACAATGTAGTAATCAATAACAATGTAGTAAACAATAACAATGTAGTAATCAATAATAATGTAGTATCAATAACAATGTAGTATCAATAACAATGTAGTAAACAATAACAATGTAGTAATCAATAATAATGTAGTATCAATAACAATGTAGTATCAATAACAATGTAGTAAACAATAACAATGTAGTAATCAATAATAATGTAGTAATCAATAACAATGTAGTATCAATAACAATGTAGTATCAATAACAATGTAGTATCAATAACAATGTAGTATCAATAACAATGTAGTATCAATAACAATGTAGTAATCAATAACAATGTAGTATCAATAACAATGTAGTATCAATAACAATGTAGTATCAATAACAATGTAGTATCAATAACAATGTAGTAAACAATAACAATGTAGTATCAATAACAATGTAGTATCAATAACAATGTAGTATCAATAACAATGTAGTATCAATAACAATGTAGTAATCAATAACAATGTAGTATCAATAACAATGTAGTATCAATAACAATGTAGTATCAATAACAATGTAGTAATCAATAACAATGTAGTAATCAATAACAATGTAGTATCAATAACAATGTAGTATCAATAACAATGTAGTATCAATAACAATGTAGTAATCAATAATAATGTAGTATCAATAACAATGTAGTATCAATAACAATGTAGTATCAATAACAATGTAGTATCAATAACAATGTAGTATCAATAACAATGTAGTAATCAATAACAATGTAGTATCAATAACAATGTAGTATCAATAACAATGTAGTATCAATAACAATGTAGTATCAATAACAATGTAGTATCAATAACAATGTAGTATCAATAACAATGTAGTATCAATAACAATGTAGTATCAATAACAATGTAGTATCAATAACAATGTAGTAATCAATAACAATGTAGTATCAATAACAATGTAGTAATCAATAATAATATAGTAAACAATAACAATGTAAACAATAACAATGTAGTAAACAATAACAATGTAGTATCAATAACAATGTAAACAATAACAATGTAGTAAACAATAACAATGTAGTAAACAATAACAATGTAGTATCAATAACAATGTAGTATCAATAACAATGTTGTATCAATAACAATGTAGTAAACAATAACAATGTAGTAAACAATAACAATGTAAACAATAACAATGTAGTAAACAATAACAATGTAGTAAACAATAACAATGTTGTATCAATAACAATGTAAACAATAACAATGTAGTAAACAATAACAATGTAGTAAACAATAACAATGTTGTATCAATAATAATGTAGTATCAATAACAATGTAGTATCAATAACAATGTAGTATCAATAACAATGTAAACAATAACAATGTAGTATCAATAACAATGTAGTAAACAAACAATGTAGTATCAATAATAATATAGTAAACAATAACAATGTAAACAATAACAATGTAGTAAACAATAACAATGTAGTAATCAATAACAATGTAGTAAACAATAACAATGTAGTAAACAATAACAATGTAGTAAACAATAACAATGTTGTATCAATAACAATGTAGTATCAATAACAATGTAAACAATAACAATGTAGTAAACAAACAATGTAGTATCAATAATAATATAGTAAACAATAACAATGTAAACAATAACAATGTAGTAAACAATAACAATGTAGTAATCAATAACAATGTAGTAAACAATAACAATGTAAACAATAACAATGTAGTAAACAATAACCATAACCATAACCAGTCAGTAGTTATATACAGGGTCAGTTCCAGGGTCAGTAGTTATATACAGGGTCAGTTCCAGGGTCAGTAGTTATATACAGGGTCAGTTCCAGGGTCAGTAGTTATATACAGGGTCAGTTCCAGGGTCAGTAGTTATATACAGGGTCAGTTCCAGGGTCAGTAGTTATATACAGGGTCAGTTCCAGGGTCAGTAGTTATATACAGGGTCAGATCCAGGGTCAGTAGTTATATACAGGGTCAGTTCCAGGGTCAGTAGTTATATACAGGGTCAGTTCCAGGGTCAGTAGTTATATACAGGGTCAGTTCCAGGGTCAGTAGTTATATACAGGGTCAGTTCCAGGGTCAGTAGTTATATACAGGGTCAGATCCAGGGTCAGTAGTTATATACAGGGTCAGTTCCAGGGTCAGTAGTTATATACAGGGTCAGTTCCAGGGTCAGTAGTTATATACAGGGTCAGTTCCAGGGTCAGTAGTTATATACAGGGTCAGTTCCAGGGTCAGTAGTTATATACAGGGTCAGTTCCAGGGTCAGTAGTTATATACAGGGTCAGATCCAGGGTCAGTAGTTATATACAGGGTCAGTTCCAGGGTCAGTAGTTATATACAGGGTCAGTTCCAGGGTCAGTAGTTATATACAGGGTCAGATCCAGGGTCAGTAGTTATATACAGGGTCAGTTCCAGGGTCAGTAGTTATATACAGGGTCAGTTCCAGGGTCAGTAGTTATATACAGGGTCAGTTCCAGTGTCAGTAGTTATATACAGGGTCAGTTCCAGGGTCAGTAGTTATATACAGGGTCAGTTCCAGGGTCAGTGGTTATATACAGGGTCAGTTCCAGTACCATATTAACAATGTGCAGGAACACTGGAGTGATGGAGGTAGATATGTTTAGGAGTAAGGAGATACTGGAGTGATGGAGGTAGATATGTATAGGGGTAAGGAGATACTGGAGTGATGGAGGTAGATATGTATAGGGATAAGGAGACAGGGATTCTGGAGTGATGGAGGTAGATATGTATAGGGGTAAGGAGACAGGGATACTGGAGTGATAGAGGTAGATATGTATAGGGGTAAGGAGACAGGGATACTGGAGTGATGGAGGTAGATATGTATAGGGGTAAGGTGACAGGAATACTGGAGTGATGGAGGTAGATATGTATAGGGGTAAGGAGACAGGGATACTGGAGTGATGGAGGTAGATATGTATAGGGGTAGGTTGACAGGGATACTGGAGTGATGGAGGTAGATATGTATAGGGGTAAGGTGACAGGGATACTGGAGTGATGGAGGTAGATATGTATAGGGGCAAGGTGACAGGAATACTGGAGTGATGGAGGTAGATATGTATAGATATGTATGGGGTAAGGTGACAGGAATACTGGAGTGATGGAGGTAGATATGTATAGGGGTAAGGAGACAGGGATACTGGAGTGATGGAGGTAGATATGTATAGGGGTAAGGTGACAGGAATACTGGAGTGATGGAGGTAGATATGTATAGGGGTAAGGAGACAGGGATACTGGAGTGATGGAGGTAGATATGTATAGGGGTAAGGAGACAGGGATACTGGAGTGATGGAGGTAGATATGTATAGGGGCAAGGTGACAGGAATACTGGAGTGATGGAGGTAGATATGTATAGATATGTATGGGGTAAGGTGACAGGAATACTGGAGTGATGGAGGTAGATATGTATGGGGTAAGGTGACAGGAATACTGGAGTGATGGAGGTAGATATGTATGGGGTAAGGTGACAGGGATACTGGAGTGATGGAGGTAGATATGTATAGGGGTAAGGAGACAGGGATACTGGAGTGATGGAGGTAGATATGTATAGGGGTAAGGTGACAGGGATACTGGAGTGATGGAGGTAGATATGTATAGGGGTAAGGAGACAGGGATACTGGAGTGATGGAGGTAGATATGTATAGGGGTAAGGGGACAGGGATACTGGAGTGATGGAGGTAGATATGTATAGGGGTAAGGTGACAGGAATACTGGAGTGATGGAGGTAGATATGTATAGGGGTAGGTTGACAGGGATACTGGAGTGATGGAGGTAGATATGTATAGGGGTAAGGTGACAGGGATACTGGAGTGATGGAGGTAGATATGTATAGGGGTAGGTTGACAGGGATACTGGAGTGATGGAGGTAGATATGTATAGGGGTAAGGAGACAGGAATACTGGAGTGATGGAGGTAGATATGTATAGGGGTAAGGAGACAGGGATACTGGAGTGATGGAGGTAGATATGTATAGGGGTAAGGAGACAGGGATACTGGAGTGATGGAGGTAGATATGTATAGGGGTAAGGTGACAGGAATACTGGAGTGATGGAGGTAGATATGTATAGGGGTAAGGTGACAGGAATACTGGAGTGATGGAGGTAGATATGTATAGGGGTAAGGTGACAGGAATACTGGAGTGATGGAGGTAGATATGTATAGGGGTAAGGAGACAGGGATACTGGAGTGATGGAGGTAGATATGTATAGGGGTAGGTTGACAGGGATACTGGAGTGATGGAGGTAGATATGTATAGGGGTAGGTTGACAGGGATACTGGAGTGATGGAGGTAGATATGTATAGGGGTAAGGTGACAGGGATACTGGAGTGATGGAGGTAGATATGTATAGCGGCAAGGTGACAGGAATACTGGAGTGATGGAGGTAGATATGTATAGATATGTATGGGGTAAGGTGACAGGAATACTGGAGTGATGGAGGTAGATATGTATGGGGTAAGGTGACAGGAATACTGGAGTGATGGAGGTAGATATGTATGGGGTAAGGTGACAGGGATACTGGAGTGATGGAGGTAGATATGTATAGGGGTAAGGAGACAGGGATACTGGAGTGATGGAGGTAGATATGTATAGGGGTAAGGGGACAGGGATACTGGAGTGATGGAGGTAGATATGTATAGGGGTAAGGTGACAGGAATACTGGAGTGATGGAGGTAGATATGTATAGGGGTAGGTTGACAGGGATACTGGAGTGATGGAGGTAGATATGTATAGGGGTAAGGTGACAGGGATACTGGAGTGATGGAGGTAGATATGTATAGGGGTAGGTTGACAGGGATACTGGAGTGATGGAGGTAGATATGTATAGGGGTAAGGAGACAGGAATACTGGAGTGATGGAGGTAGATATGTATAGGGGTAAGGAGACAGGGATACTGGAGTGATGGAGGTAGATATGTATAGGGGTAAGGAGACAGGGATACTGGAGTGATGGAGGTAGATATGTATAGGGGTAAGGTGACAGGAATACTGGAGTGATGGAGGTAGATATGTATAGGGGTAAGGTGACAGGAATACTGGAGTGATGGAGGTAGATATGTATAGGGGTAAGGTGACAGGAATACTGGAGTGATGGAGGTAGATATGTATAGGGGTAAGGAGACAGGAATACTGGAGTGATGGAGGTAGATATGTATAGGGGTAGGGAGACAGGGATACTGGAGTGATGGAGGTAGATATGTATAGGGGTAAGGAGACAGGGATACTGGAGTGATGGAGGTAGATATGTATAGGGGTAGGTTGACAGGGATACTGGAGTGATGGAGGTAGATATGTATAGGGGTAGGTTGACAGGGATACTGGAGTGATGGAGGTAGATATGTATAGGGGTAAGGTGACAGGGATACTGGAGTGATGGAGGTAGATATGTATAGGGGTAAGGAGACAGGGATACTGGAGTGATGGAGGTAGATATGTATAGGGGTAAGGAGACAGGGATACTGGAGTGATGGAGGTAGATATGTATAGGGGTAAGGTGACAGGAATACTGGAGTGATGGAGGTAGATATGTATAGGGGTAAGGAGACAGGGATACTGGAGTGATGGAGGTAGATATGTATAGGGGTAAGGAGACAGGGATACTGGAGTGATGGAGGTAGATATGTATAGGGGCAAGGTGACAGGAATACTGGAGTGATGGAGGTAGATATGTATAGGGGTAAGGAGACAGGGATACTGGAGTGATGGAGGTAGATATGTATAGGGGTAAGGTGACAGGAATACTGGAGTGATGGAGGTAGATATGTATAGGGGTAAGGAGACAGGGATACTGGAGTGATGGAGGTAGATATGTATAGGGGTAAGGAGACAGGGATACTGGAGTGATGGAGGTAGATATGTATAGGGGCAAGGTGACAGGAATACTGGAGTGATGGAGGTAGATATGTATAGATATGTATGGGGTAAGGTGACAGGAATACTGGAGTGATGGAGGTAGATATGTATGGGGTAAGGTGACAGGAATACTGGAGTGATGGAGGTAGATATGTATGGGGTAAGGTGACAGGGATACTGGAGTGATGGAGGTAGATATGTATAGGGGTAAGGGGACAGGGATACTGGAGTGATGGAGGTAGATATGTATAGGGGTAAGGTGACAGGGATACTGGAGTGATGGAGGTAGATATGTATAGGGGTAAGGAGACAGGGATACTGGAGTGATGGAGGTAGATATGTATAGGGGTAAGGGGACAGGGATACTGGAGTGATGGAGGTAGATATGTATAGGGGTAAGGTGACAGGAATACTGGAGTGATGGAGGTAGATATGTATAGGGGTAGGTTGACAGGGATACTGGAGTGATGGAGGTAGATATGTATAGGGGTAAGGTGACAGGGATACTGGAGTGATGGAGGTAGATATGTATAGGGGTAGGTTGACAGGGATACTGGAGTGATGGAGGTAGATATGTATAGGGGTAAGGAGACAGGAATACTGGAGTGATGGAGGTAGATATGTATAGGGGTAAGGAGACAGGGATACTGGAGTGATGGAGGTAGATATGTATAGGGGTAAGGAGACAGGGATACTGGAGTGATGGAGGTAGATATGTATAGGGGTAAGGTGACAGGAATACTGGAGTGATGGAGGTAGATATGTATAGGGGTAAGGTGACAGGAATACTGGAGTGATGGAGGTAGATATGTATAGGGGTAAGGTGACAGGAATACTGGAGTGATGGAGGTAGATATGTATAGGGGTAAGGAGACAGGGATACTGGAGTGATGGAGGTAGATATGTATAGGGGTAGGTTGACAGGGATACTGGAGTGATGGAGGTAGATATGTATAGGGGTAAGGTGACAGGGATACTGGAGTGATGGAGGTAGATATGTATAGGGGCAAGGTGACAGGAATACTGGAGTGATGGAGGTAGATATGTATAGGGGTAAGGTGACAGGGATACTGGAGGGATGGAGGTAGATATGTATAGGGGTAAGGTGACAGGGATACTGGAGTGATGGAGGTAGATATGTATAGGGGTAAGGAGACAGGGATACTGGAGTGATGGAGGTAGATATGTATAGGGGTAAGGTGACAGGAATACTGGAGTGATGGAGGTAGATATGTATAGGGGTAGGTTGACAGGGATACTGGAGTGATGGAGGTAGATATGTATAGGGGTAAGGTGACAGGAATACTGGAGTGATGGAGGTAGATATGTATAGGGGTAAGGAGACAGGGATACTGGAGTGATGGAGGTAGATATGTATAGGGGTAAGGTGACAGGAATACTGGAGTGATGGAGGTAGATATGTATAGGGGTAGGTTGACAGGGATACTGGAGTGATGGAGGTAGATATGTATAGGGGTAAGGTGACAGGAATACTGGAGTGATGGAGGTAGATATGTATAGGGGTAAGGTGACAGGGATACTGGAGTGATGGAGGTAGATATGTATAGGGGTAAGGTGACAGGAATACTGGAGTGATGGAGGTAGATATGTATAGGGGTAAGGAGACAGGGATACTGGAGTGATGGAGGTAGATATGTATAGGGGTAAGGTGACAGGGATACTGGAGTGATGGAGGTAGATATGTATAGGGGTAAGGAGACAGGGATACTGGAGTGATGGAGGTAGATATGTATAGATATGTATATGGGTAAGGAGACAGGGATACTGGAGTGATAGAGGTAGATATGTATAGGGGTAGGTTGACAGGGATACTGGAGTGATGGAGGTAGATATGTATAGGGGTAAGGAGACAGGGATACTGGAGTGATGGAGGTAGATACAGTGCCTTGCGAAAGTATTCGGCCCCCTTGAACTTTGCGACCTTTGCCACATTTCAGGCTTCAAACATAAAGATATAAAACTGTATTTTTTTGTGAAGAATCAACAACAAGTGGGACACAATCATGAAGTGGAATGACATTTATTGGATATTTCAAACCTCAGTGAGGTTGGATGGAGAGCATTTGTGAACAGCAGTTTTCAGTTCTTTCCACAGATTCTCGATTGGATTCAGGTCTGGACTTTGACTTGGCCATTCTAACACCTGGATATGTTTATTTTTGAACCATTCCATTGTAGATTTTGCTTTATGTTTTGGATCATTGTCTTGTTGGAAGACAAATCTCCGTCCCAGTCTCAAGTCTTTTGCAGACTCCATCAGGTTTTCTTCCAGAATGGTCCTGTATTTGGCTCCATCCATCTTCCCATCAATTTTAACCATCTTCCCTGTCCCTGCTGAAGAAAAGCAGGCCCAAACCATGATGCTGCCACCACCATGTTTGACAGTGGGGATGGTGTGTTCAGCTGTGTTGCTTTTACGCCAAACATAACATTTTGCATTGTTGCCAAAAAGTTCAATTTTGGTTTCATCTGACCAGAGCACCTTCTTCCACATGTTTGGTGTGTCTCCCAGGTGGCTTGTGGCAAACTTTAAACGACACTTTTTATGGATATCTTTAAGAAGTGGCTTTCTTCTTGCCACTCTTCCATAAAGGCCAGATTTGTGCAATATATGACTGATTGTTGTCCTATGGACAGAGTCTCCCACCTCAGCTGTAGATCTCGCAGTTCATCCAGAGTGATCATGGGCCTCTTGGCTGCATCTCTGATCAGTCTTCTCCTTGAATGAGCTGAAAGTTTAGAGGGACGGCCAGGTCTTGGTAGATTTGCAGTGGTCTGATACTCCTTCCATTTCAATATTATCGCTTGCACAGTGCTCCTTGGGATGTTTAAAGCTTGGGAAATCTTTTTGTATCCAAATCCGGCTTTAAACTTCTTCACAACAGTATCTCGGACCTGCCTGGTGTGTTCCTTGTTCTTCATGATGCTCTCTGCGCTTTTAACGGACCTCTGAGACTATCACAGTGCAGGTGCATTTATACGGAGACTTGATTACACACAGGTGGATTGTAATTATCATCATTAGTAATTTAGGTCAACATTGGATCATTCAGAGATCCTCACTGAACCTCTGGAGAGAGTTTGCTGCACTGAAAGTAAAGGGGCTGAATAATTTTGCACGCCCAATTTTTCAGTTTTTGATTTGTTAAAAAAGTTTGAAATATCCAATAAATGTCGTTCCACTTCATGTTTGTGTCCCACTTGTTGTTGATTCTTCACAAAAAAATACAGTTTTATATCTTTATGTTTGAAGCCTGAAATGTGTCAAAAGGTCGCAAAGTTCAAGGGGGCCGAATACTTTCGCAAGGCACTGTATGTATAGGGGTAAGGTTACTAGGCAACAGGATATTAGATAAATAGAGTAGCAGCAGCTTGTATGTGAGTGGATGTGTAGAGTCAGTATAAATGGATGTGCATATTATGTGTGTGTGAGCAAATTATGGTGAGTGTGTGTGTGTGCATAGAGACTGAATGGCAATGTCCTGGCAATGTCCTGGATGGCAGGCAGCTCGTCCCCAGTGATGTACTGGGCTGTCTGCACCAGCCTCTGTAGCGCCATGCGATTGAAGGCGGTGTTATTACCATACCAATCAGTGATGGGCTGTCCTCACCACCCTCTGTAGCACCATGTGATTGAAGGCGGTGTTATTACCATACCAAGCAGTGATGGGCTGTCCTCACCAGCCTCTGTAGCACCATGCGATTGAAGGCAGTGTTATTACCATACCAATCAGTGATGGGCTGTCTGCACCACCCTCTGTAGCACCATGTGATTGAAGGCGGTGTTATTACCATACCAAGTAGTGATGGGCTGTCCTCACCAGCCTCTGTAGCACCATGCGATTGAAGGCGGTGTTATTACCATACCAATCAGTGATGGGCTGTCTGCACCACCCTCTGTAGCACCATGTGATTGAAGGCGGTGTTATTACCATACCAAGCAGTGATGGGCTGTCCTCACCACCCTCTGTAGCACCATGCGATTGAAGGCGGTGTTATTACCATACCAAGCAGTGATGGGCTGTCCTCACCACCCTCTGTAGCACCATGCGATTGAAGGCGGTGTTATTACCGTACCAAGCAGTGATGGGCTGTCTGCACCACCCTCTGTAGCACCATGTGATTGAAGGCGGTGTTATTACCATACCAAGTAGTGATGGGCTGTCCTCACCACCCTCTGTAGCACCATGCGATTGAAGGCGGTGCTATTACCATACCAATCAGTGATGGGCTGTCCTCACCAGCCTCTGTAGCACCATGCGATTGAAGGCGGTGTTATTACCATACCAATCAGTGATGGGCTGTCTGCACCAGCCTCTGTAGCACCATGTGATTGAAGGCGGTGTTATTACCATACCAAACAGTGATGGACTGTCCTCACCACCCTCTGTAGCACCATGCGATTGAAGGCGGTGTTATTACCATACCAATCAGTGATGGGCTGTCCTCACCAGCCTCTGTAGCACCATGCGATTGAAGGCGGTGTTATTACCGTACCAAGCAGTGATGGGCTGTCCTCACCAGCCTCTGTAGCGCCATGCGCTGGAAGGCGGTGTTATTACCATAACATGCAGTGATGGGCTGTCAGCACCAGCCTCTGTAGCACCATGCGATTGAAGGCGGTGTTATTACCATAACATGCAGTGATGGGCTGTCCTCACCAGCCTCTGTAGCACCATGCGATTGAAGGCGGTGTTATTACCATAACATGCAGTGATGGGCTGTCCTCACCAGCCTCTGTAGCACCATGCGATTGAAGGCGGTGTTATTACCATACCAAGCGGTGATGCAGCCTGTCAAGATGCTCTCAGTGGAACAGCTGTAGAACTTTTAGAGGATCTGAGAGCCCATGCCAAACCTTTTCAATCTCCCGAGGGGGAAGAGGTGCTGTCACACTATTTTAAGTCCTTGGGGATTTGGACACTGAGGAACTTGAAGCTCTCGACCCAGATTCAGCAGGACAGCCTGTGAAAACTGTCCACTAGTGTTTGTATCCCTGAGCGCTGAACCTCATTGCCTCAGGACCTCCGGAACAGGCTTCCAGATTAAGGCTAAACAGATTTCTGTATCCTTATTTATCCAGGGAAATAGACAGAATATGGAGGGGAGAAGATGGAGCTCCAACCATTATGGGACGAGCTGCAGACAAAAATCCCCATTACATTTAAGAGAAGAGAAGGCGTGACTCACAATTAAAATTCAGGAACACATTTTCAGATGGGCCCCACTTGCTTTGAAATGAGATATGTCACGTTTTTATGTAGCCAGGAAGTCATTAAGAGTGTTGTTGTCACCGTTTTATGTAGCCAGGAAGTCATTAAGAGTGTTGTTGTCACGGCTTTAGAAACGTTCCAACCATGCCGTATTGCCGTATCTCAGTATTACTCCAGAATAGTTTGTATGTGACGGACAAAAAGTAACTCATTCCAATGGATCAGGGTTATGACTCTGAAGGAGAAGAAACTAAACAGAATGTCTGCCTTTTCTATTTGAACCAATAAAATCCCAGAACACAACGGGAGGAACCATGTACTAAAAACACCGACTGTTTGTCTCACATGCCTCACTCCGACACAGGAGCACATTTTAACAGCGTCATTACAGTTGACGATAAAAGCCGCTCCGAACTCGGAGTGTAATTGCTGGTGGTAATTTTAAGTGTCAGTGGATGAGAGTCATTATTACAAGAGAGAAGATGCTGATGTCAATGCATTGGTAACTCATTCATTCACTCACTCACTCACTCACTCACTCACTCACTCACTCACTCACTCACTCACTCACTCCTTGTAATGGATTACAGACAACAAGATAACATGGTGTTGAAGTTGATTGATGTCATATGCTGTCTGTGCTACGTTGTTTAAGATGATGGAGGTGTTCTTTATGAGGTGGTTTGTGTGTGTGTGTGTGTGCGTGTGTGTGTTTGAGCGTGCGTATTTGTGTGTGTGAGTGTGTGTGCAAGCGTGTGAGCGTGTGTGTGTGTGCGTGTGTGTGTGTGTGTGTCTAATAGGATGATACGGAACATTAAGCAGGTGATGGTCAGGATCAGCGATCACTAACATTATAGTCCTGGACAAAGGGAGCTGAAGATTTACAGATGGGGAAAAAGAAACGAAGGAACGAAGGAAGGAACAAAGAAAGGAAGGAATGAACCAAAAACAGGAAGAGGAACGGGAAGTTAGATATGTAGGAAAGGTCAGTTCCTGCAGATGATCTGTATCTGTCCCTGTAATCATTCTACCTGGTTCTTTCCTCACATACACCAGAGTGAGAAGGTGAGACATAAATAAAACGTCCCTGTAATCGTTCTACCTGGTCCTTTCCTCACATACACCAGAGTGAGAAGGTGAGACATAAATAAAACGTCCCTGTAATCGTTCTACCTGGTCCTTTCCTCACATACAAGAGAGTGAGAAGATGAGACATAAATAAAACGTCCCTGTAATCGTTCTACCTGGTCCTTTCCTCACATACACCAGAGTGAGAAGGTGAGACATAAATAAAACGTCCCTGTAATCGTTCTACCTGGTCCTTTCCTCACATACACCAGCGTGAGAAGGTGAGACATAAATAAAACGTCCCTGTAATCGTTCTACCTGGTCCTTTCCTCACATACAAGAGAGTGAGAAGGTGAGACATAAATAAAACGTCCCTGTAATCGTTCTACCTGGTCCTTTCCTCACATACAACAGAGTGAGAAGGTGAGACATAAATAAAACGTCCCTGTAATCGTTCTACCTGGTCCTTTCCTCACATACAAGAGAGTGAGAAGGTGAGACATAAATAAAACGTCCCTGTAATCGTTCTACCTGGTCCTTTCCTCACATACACCAGAGTGAGAAGGTGAGACATAAACAAAATGTCCCTGTAATCGTTCTACCTAGTCCTTTCCTCACATACACCAGCGTGAGAAGGTGAGACATAAATAAAACGTCCCTGTAATCGTTCTACCTGGTCCTTTCCTCACATACACCAGAGTGAGAAGGTGAGACATAAATAAAACGTCCCTGTAATCGTTCTACCTGGTCCTTTCCTCACATACAAGAGAGTGAGAAGGTGAGACATAAATAAAACGTCCCTGTAATCGTTCTACCTGGTCCTTTCCTCACATACAAGAGAGTGAGAAGGTGAGACATAAATAAAACGTCCCTGTAATCGTTCTACCTGGTCCTTTCCTCACATACAAGAGAGTGAGAAGGTGAGACATAAATAAAATGTCCCTGTAATCGTTCTACCTGGTCCTTTCCTCACATACAAGAGAGTGAGAAGGTGAGACATAAATAAAACGTCCCTGTAATCGTTCTACCTGGTCCTTTCCTCACATACAAGAGAGTGAGAAGATGAGACATAAATAAAACGTCCCTGTAATCGTTCTACCTGGTCCTTTCCTCACATACAACAGAGTGAGAAGGTGAGACATAAATAAAACATCCCTGTAATCATTCTACCTGGTCCTTTCCTCACATACACCAGAGTGAGAAGGTGAGACATAAATAAAACGTCCCTGTAATCGTTCTACCTGGTCCTTTCCTCACATACAAGAGAGTGAGAAGGTGAGACATAAATAAAACGTCCCTGTAATCGTTCTACCTGGTCCTTTCCTCACATACAAGAGAGTGAGAAGATGAGACATAAATAAAACGTCCCTGTAATCATTCTACCTGGTCCTTTCCTCACATACACCAGAGTGAGAAGGTGAGACATAAATAAAACGTCCCTGTAATCGTTCTACCTGGTCCTTTCCTCACATACACCAGAGTGAGAAGGTGAGACATAAATAAAACGTCCCTGTAATCGTTCTACCTGGTCCTTTCCTCACATACACCAGCGTGAGAAGATGAGACATAAATAAAACGTCCCTGTGAGATGTTGGTAAGATATTTCCATTTCTGCTCTCAACCTGCCGTTGTGACTTCCCTGGGTAACGTAGAGCTATAAGCCCACTGTCGTCATATCCAATATCATGGTGTCTTTAGTGTACCTGTCATATGAACCTGTCGAACTCTCTGTCGTGACACAAGACATCATTCTGAGAAGATATTCCTTTCCTTTCCCTCCTGAGACATAGATCCTGAAAACCAGTTATTGTGTTTCTGTCTGTCAGTGTTTTCACAGGATGAAACAGGACACACACACACACACACACACACACACACACACAACATTGTCTACACAGTGTTTTGAGAGGACATTTCTATAAGCAGTGTAGAGATTTGGAGAGGAGCTTCTACCTGAAGCAGGAAGCTGTGATATTGAAGGAATAAGGTGTTTGTATTCTGTACATGTATTTGTCTGTCTGAAACCCAGTACAATGCTTTCCTTAAGGGATTGGTGGTGTGACGTGTGACACACAAATACTCATGTATAAAAGGATAAACATGATCTAGAATTCAAGCTTACTTCCTTTTTGAGGTGTGTAACCTCCAGGTATGTCCCCGTGTTACACCATAACCCCCCCCTCAATGTACGTCCCTGTGTTACACCATTACACCCCCCCCCCCCCTCCAGGTACGTCCCTGTGTTACACCATCCCCCCCCCCCCCTCCAGGTACGTCCCCGTGTTACACCATTACCCCCCCTCCAGGTACATCCCTGTGTTACACCATTACCCCCCCTCCAGGTACGTCCCTGTGTTACACCATTACCCCCCCTCCAGGTACGTCCCTGTGTTACACCATTACCCCCCCTCCAGGTATGTCCCTGTGTTACACCATTACCCCCCCTCCAGGTACGCCCCTGTGTTACACCATTACCCCCCTTCCAGGTACGTCCCTGTGTTACACCATTACCCCCCCCTCCAGGTACGTCCCTGTGTTACACCATTACCTCCCCTCCAGGTATGTCCCTGTGTTACACCATTACCCCCCCTCCAGGTACGTCCCTGTGTTACACCATTACCCCCCCCCCCTCCAGGTACGTCCCTGTGTTACACCATTACCCCCCCTCCAGGTACGTCCCTGTGTTACACCATTACCCCCCTCCCCCCACCTCCAGGTACGTCCCTGTGTTACACCATTACAACCCCCCCCCCCCCCCCCCCCTCCAGGTACGTCCCTGTGTTACACCATTACCCCCCTCCCCCCACCTCCAGGTACGTCCCTGTGTTACACCATTACCCCCCCCCCCCCCCCCCCCCCCCTCCAGGTACGTCCCTGTGTTACACCATTACCCCCCTCCCCCCACCTCCAGGTACGTCCCTGTGTTACACCATTACCCCCCCCCTCCAGGCACCTTGTTGACCTTTGTGGAACAACTTCTGTTTGTTTGTGTAGCTCTGTATGATTCATATATCTTGTTTAATATGATTTGTTTAAACAAGATATATGAATCATTTTTAATAAGATATATGAATCATATTAAACAAGATATATGAATCATATTAAACAAGATATATCAATCATATTTAACAAGATATGAATCATATTACTCAAGCTATATGAATCATATTTAACAAGATACATGAATCATATTAAACAAGCTATATGAATCATATTTAACAACATACATGAATCATATTTAACAAGATACATGAATCATATTAAACAAGATATATTAATCATGTTACACGAGATGTATGAATCATATTAAACAAGGTATATGAATCATATTAAACAAGCTATATGAATCATATTAAACAAGGTATATGAATCATATTAAACGAGATATATGAATCATATTAAACGAGCTATATGAATCATATTAAACGAGGTATATGAATCATATTAAATGAGATATATAAATCCTATTAATGTGATTCATATATCTTGTTTAATATGATGTTGTGTGATTATTGATTCATAGTCATAAACCAACATGCGCTAGTTGGATTATGCAGTTTAAAAAACATTATTAATCAATTCATTAAATTACTAAATGTTGATTTAAGACAGAGAAACACTGTACAAGGTACAATTCTACAACAGTGTGGATGGATGGTTTCAAGTACAAGAACATTAAAACAAACCAAAAAATATTTATAACTTCCAAACCAGCGTTAGTTCATTTGTATTCAGCTGGCCTCGACCACGCTGCTAATTTAGAAACCTTTGTTCTTGGACAATGGACCGCGTGATTATCAGGGTGTGTTCTAAATGACCCTCTATTTCCTGTTCAGCGCACTACTTTTCACCAGGACCCATAGGTCTAAAGTAGTGCACTATTTAGGGGATATGGTGCCATTTGGGAGATAGGATTCATCCCAACATTGCCAAACAACCATGCCTGCAGCTTCCTCTCGTCTGAACAAATGGAACAATTATCATATCCGATTATGACAGGGACATGCAGCAATAAATCAACATTAAATTATGTAAATTGTGATGTCTTCTTTTAGGTTTGGTTACAGTCATTTTTTTTGGCCTGCATTTAGTGCAAGGGCTGGTTGCGCGTCAGCCAATAGTGTAGTTTGTTTCCAATCCACTTCCTGTTCTTGTGGCATCAGTCACGTAACCATTCGTCATTTCAAAACAGACTAATGGACGTCTGCATGAATCAGGAGAATTATCATCTTCTTTTTTGGGGGAAGATGAGCACTTTCATTTATTAGTCATTGTTTCCCATTATGAGAGCCAATCTCTCAATCCGACCCTCTAGGCACTGATGCTGGGATCTGATCTGGAGAAGCAACATTTACCAGGGAAGGTCAGGAGCCACTTTTATCTGATCAATCACTCTTGTTCCCCCAAAATGTTTTAATATATATCTGGGGAGTAAGGATGGGGTGAGGAGGGATGCTGGGGGGTGAGGAGGGATGCTGGGGGGTGAGGAGAGATGCTGGGAGGTGAGGAGAGATGCTGGGAGGTGAGGAGGGATGCTGGGGATGAGGAGGGATGCTGAGGGTGAGGAGGGATGCTGGGAGGTGAGGAGGGATGCTGGGGGGTGAGGAGGAATGCTGGGGGTGAGGTGGGATGCTGGGGGATGAGGAGGGATGCTGGGGGGTGAGGAGGGATGCTGGGGGTGAGGAGGGATACGGGAGGTGAGGGGGGATGCAGTGATGAGGAGGAATGCTGGGGGTGAGGGGGGATGCTGGGGGTGAGGGGGGATGCGGGGGGGTGAGGAGGAATGCTGGGGGTGAGGCGGGATGCGGGAGGGTGAGGAGGGATGCAGGGGGTGAGTGGGGATACGGGGGGGGGGTGAGGGGGGTTAGTCTAGGCTGTAATACCTGTGATATATGGTTTGTTTGTTCTGATGTATCTCAGTTTGAAGATAGTGTTTCTGAAGCCAGTCCCACCACACGCTGAGCCACCACTGATGAAACCCTTTCTGAAGGAGGAACGGATCAATAATATACACACTGTCTGTCTCGCTCAGTACTGAGCCCTCTGTCTAAGATACAGTATCTCTCCTCCTCTCTCTGTTTCTCTCTCCTCTTTCTCTCTCTCTCCCTCTCTCTCTCCTCCTCTCTCTGTTTCTCTCTCCTCTTTCTCTCTCTCTCCCTCTCTCTCTCCTCCTCTCTCTGTTTCTCTCTTCTCTTTCTCTCTCTCTCTCTCTCTCTCTCTCTCTCTCTCTCTCTCCTTCTCTATCTCTCTCTCTCCTTTTCTCTCTGTTTTGCCCCTTATTTCTATCTCCATGACAACAGACTTAGTTACCCTCCTATCAGACTTAGTTACATCTATCAGATCATTCATCTGTCTATCTTCTCTCTCTCTCTCCTCCTCCTCTCTCTGTTTCTCTCTCTCTTCTCTCTCTCCTCCAGTGCAGACGAGAGGTTTGATGCTACCTTCCACACCAACGTCCTGGTCAACTCCTCTGGGTCCTGCCAGTACATTCCACCAGGTGGGTAACCAGGTCACGTCTAGCCCTGTTCAGTTCCAGGGGTTTCTGGGTCGATACCTATGCTTTGAGGAGGGTCGCTTTACCCCAACGCTCTCTGCTACTGTATGACAAACGGTACCGGAGCGCCAAGTCTAGAACCAAAATGTTCCTGAACAGGTTCTACCCCCAAACCATAAGACTGCTGAACAACTAATCACAACTAATCAAATGGCCACCAGACTATTACATCCCCCCCCCCCTCCATCTGTTTTTACACTGCTGCTACTCGCTGTTTATTATCTATGTATAGTCCCATCACCCACTTTACCCCTCTACCTACATGGACAAATGACCTCGACTAACCTTTACCCCTACCTACATGGACAAATGACCTCGACTAACCTTTACCCCTACCTACATGGACAAATGACCTCGACTAACCTTTACCCCTACCTACATGGACAAATGACCTCGACTAACCTTTACCCCTACCTACATGGACAAATGACCTCGACTAACCTTTACCCCTACCTACATGGACAAATGACCTCGACTAACCTTTACCCCTCTACCTACATGGACAAATGACCTCGACTAACCTTTACCCCTACCTACATGGACAAATGACCTCGACTAACCTTTACCCCTCTACCTACATGGACAAATGACCTCGACTAAGCTTTACCCCTACCTACATGGACAAATGACCTCGACTAACCTTTACCCCTCTACCTACATGGACAAATGACCTTGACTAACCTTTACCCCTCTACCTACATGGACAAATGACCTTGACTAACCTTTACCCCTCTACCTACATGGACAAATGACCTCGACTAACCTTTACCTCTACCTACATGGACAAATGACCTCGACTAACCTTTACCCCTCTACCTACATGGACAAATGACCTTGACTAACCTTTACCCCTCTACCTACATGGACAAATGACCTTGACTAACCTTTACCCCTCTACCTACATGGACAAATGACCTCGACTAACCTTTACCTCTACCTACATGGACAAATGACCTTGACTAACCTTTACCCCTCTACCTACATGGACAAATGACCTTGACTAACCTTTACCCCTCTACCTACATGGACAAATGACCTTGACTAACCTTTACCCCTCTACCTACATGGACAAATGACCTCGACTAACCTTTACCCCTCTACCTACATGGACAAATGACCTCGACTAACCTTTACCCCTCTACCTACATGGACAAATGACCTCGACTAACCTTTACCCCTCTACCTACATGGACAAATGACCTCGACTAACCTTTACCCCTACCTACATGGACAAATGACCTCGACTAACCTTTACCCCTACCTACATGGACAAATGACCTCGACTAACCTTTACCCCTCTACCTACATGGACAAATGACCTCGACTAACCTTTACCCCTACCTACATGGACAAATGACCTCGACTAACCTTTACCCCTACCTACATGAACAAATGACCTCGACTAACCTTTACCCCTACCTACATGGACAAATGACCTTGACTAACCTTTACCCCTACCTACATGGACAAATGACCTTGACTAACCTTTACCCCTTTACCTACATGGACAAATGACCTCAACTAACCTTTACCCCTCTACCTACATGGACAAATGACCTCGACTAACCTTTACCCCTCTACCTACATGGACAAATGACCTCGACTAACCTTTACCCCACACATTGACCCCTGTATGTAGCCTCATTATTGTTACTTTTTAATAATTGTTTTACTTGAGTTTATTTGGTAAATATTTTCTTAACTCTTTCTTGAACTGTAAGGTTGGTTAAGGGCTTGTAGGTCAGCATTTAACTGTAAGGTTGGTTAAGGGCTTGTAGGTCAGCATTTAACTGTAAGGTTGGTTAAGGGCTTGTAGGTAAAGCATTTAACTGTAAGGTTGGTTAAGGGCTTGTAGGTCAGCATTTAACTGTAAGGTTGGTTAAGGGCTTGTAGGTCA